>NW_026113362.1:0-27153 GCF_024323335.1 Lathyrus oleraceus | reverse complement strand
TTTGTTTGATTCTATGGCCATTATGAAGATCAATGTATTTAGAGAGAAACCCCATCTTAAAGCCGGATGTCGTCGGCCACTAATCTACTAAGTTTATCCAATAATGTAAACCATAGACGTGATTTTTACTTAGTACCCAAAGAGTAAACTTCAAAACCATTGATCTTAAAAGTATATAGAACTTTTTTTTTGAAAATGTGTATAAACAAAACTAAAAAAAAATAATTATTAATTTCGAAAGTGACATTAGTAATAAAAAAGTTTGTTTTTCTAATTGATGTATTAACGTTGAATTATGTTCAAATTTTCAAAACAAGAGACATTAATGAATATATCTTCGAAAAAGGGCTTGTAATTTAGTGAATATTACTATAAATAATTAAAATTAGAATAAATTATTAAAATTGTTGTAAGAATATTTTAATCTGAATTAAAAAGTTTTAGTTTTGATATATATTAATCTTTGATTATGTTCAATTTAATTCCGATTTGCAGTTGCTAAAATACACAATAATTAACATATTATTTTTTGTTAACATTGACTTTGAATTTTGTTGATTGTATCATATTAAAGGAAGTTTTAAAATTAACAAATAATTAAAGTGATTTAATATTAAATAGCACATGTCTTTCAAAAAATCTAAAGAATTATACTTTAAATAGAATTCAACAACGGCAAAACATCATTTAGCATTACAATATTTCTTTAAATTCGACGTAAATTTAAATTTTCATTACATAACATTTATTAATATATAAAAAGATAGTTTTCAAGAATTGTACTTGATTCGACAATAATTTTGTCATTGCCAACGGCATCAAACTACATATAAAGATTGAAAGTGTGGACAATACACTTTGTTTTGATTCTATGGCCATTATGAAGAACAATGTATTTAGAGAGAAACCCCATCTTAAAGCCGGATGTCGTCGGCCACTAATCTACTAGTTTATCCAATAATGTCAACCATAGACGTGATTTTTTTACTTTAGTAGCTAGAGAGTCAACTTCAAAACCATTGATCTTAAAAGTATATAGAACTTTTTTTTTGAAAATGTGTATAAACAAAACTACAATATAAATAATTATTAATTTCGAAAGTGACATTAGTAAGAAAAAAGTTTGTTTCTCTAATTGATGTATTAACGTTGAATTATGTTCAAATTTTCAAAACAAGAGACATTAATGAATATTTCGAAAAAGGGCTTGTAATTTATAGTGAATATTACTATAAATTAATTAAAATTAGAATAAATTATTAAAGTTGTTGTTAGAATATTTTAATCTGAATTAACAAAGTTTTAGTTTTGATATATTAATGTTTGATTATGTTCAATTTAACTTCCGAATTTGCAGTTTCTAAAATACATAATAATTAACATATAATTTTTTGTTAACATTTACTTTTAATTTGTTGATTGTATTATATTAAAGGAAGTTTTAAAAGTAACAAATAATTAAAGTGATTTAATATTAAATAACACATATCTTTCAAAAAATCTAAAGAAATTATACTTCAAAATAGAATTCAACAACGGCAAAACATCATTTAGCATTACAATATTTCTTTCAATTCGATGTAAGTTTAAGTTTATCATTACATGACATTTATTAATATATAAAAAGATAGTTTTCAAGAATTGTACTTGATTTAACAATATTTTGTCATTGCCAACGACATCAAACTTCATATAATGACTGAAAGTGCAGACAATACACTTTGTTTTGATTATATGGCCATTATGAAGATCAATGTATTTAGAGAGAAACCCCATCTTAAAGTCGGATGTCGTCGGCCACTAATCTACTAATTTATCCAATAATGTCAACCATAGACGTGATTTTTTACATTACTACCAAAGAATAAACTTCAAAACCATTGATCTTAAAAGTATATAGAACTTTTTTTTTCAAAATGTGTGTAGAAACAAAACTAAAAAAAAATAACTATTAATTTCGAAAGTGACATTAGTAAGACAAAAGTTTGCTTTTCTAATTGATGTATTAACGTTAAATTATGTTCAATTTTCAAAACAAGAGACATTAATGATGAATATATTTCGAAAAAGGGCTTGTAATTTATAGTGAATATTACTATAAAATAATTAAAATTAGAATAAATTATTAAAATTGTTGTAAGAATATTTTAATCTGAATTAACTAAGTTTTAGTTTTGATATATATTAATCTTTGATTATGTTCAATTTAACTTCCGATTTGCAGTTGCTAAAATACACAATAATTAACATATTATTTTTTGTTAACATTGACTTTGAATTTTGTTGATTGTATCATATTAAAGGAAGTTTTAAAATTAACAAATAATTAAAGTGATTAATATTAAATAGCACATGTCTTTCAAAAAATCTAAAGAAATTATACTTTAAAATAGAATTCAACAACGGCAAAACATCATTTAGCATTACAATATTTTTTTAATTCGACGTAATTTAAATTTATCATTACATAATTTATTAATATATAAAAGATAGTTTTCAAGAATTGTACTTGATTCGACAATAATTTTGTCATTGCCAACGGCATCAAACTACATATAAAGATTGAAAGTGTGGACAATACACTTTGTTTGATTCTATGGCCATTATGAAGAACAATGTATTTAGAGAGAAACCCCATCTTAAAGCCGGATGTCGTCGGCCACTAATCTACTAGTTTATCCAATAATGTAAACCATAGACGTGATTTTTTACTTTAGTAGCTAGAGAGTCAACTTCAAAACCATTGATCTTAAAAGTATATAGAACTTTTTTTTTGAAAATGTGTATAAACAAAACTACAATATAAATAATTATTAATTTCGAAAGTGACATTAGTAAGAAAAAGTTTGTTTTCTAATTGAAGTATTAACGTTGAATTATGTTCAAATTTCAAAACAAGAGACATTAATGAATATATCTCGAAAAAGGGCTTGTAATTTATAGTGAATATTACTATAAATTAATTAAAATTAGAATAAATTATTAAAGTTCTTGTTAGAATATTTTAATCTGAATTAACAAAGTTTTAGTTTTGAATATATTAATGTTTGATTATGTTCAATTAAACTTCCGAATTTGCAGTTTCTAAAATATATAATAATTAACATATAATTTTTTGTTAACATTTACTTTTACATTTGTTGATTGTATTATATTAAAGGAAGTTTTAAAAGTAACAAATAATTAAAGTGATTTAATATTAATAACACATATCTTTCAAAAAATCTAAAGAAATTATACTTCAAAATAGAATTCAACAACGGACAAAACATCATTTAGCATTACAATATTTCTTTCAATTCGATGTAAGTTTAAGTTTATCATTACATGACATTTATTAATATATAAAAAGATAGTTTTCAAGAATTGTACTTGATTTAACAATAATTTTGTCATTGCCAACGACATCAAACTTCATATAATGACTGAAAGTGCAGACAATACACTTTGTTTTGATTATATGGCCATTATGAAGATCAATGTATTTAGAGAGAAACCCCATCTTAAAGTCGGATGTCGTCGGCCACTAATCTACTAATTTATCCAATAATGTCAACCATAGACGTGATTTTTTACATTACTACCAAAGAATAAACTTCAAAACCATTGATCTTAAAAGTATATAGAACTTTTTTTTCAAATGTGTAGAAACAAAACTAAAAAAAATAACTATTATTTCGAAAGTGACATTAGTAAGACAAAAGTTTGCTTTTCTAATTGATGTATTAACGTTAAATTATGTTCAAATTTTCAAAACAAGAGACATTAATGAATATATTTCGAAAAAGGGCTTGTAATTTTAGTGAATATTACTATAAAATAATTTAAAATTAGAATAAATTATTAAAATTGTTGTAAGAATATTTTAATCTTAATTAACTACGTTTTAGTTTCGATATATATTAATCTTTGATTATGTTCAATTTAACTTCCGATTTGCAGTTGCTAAAATACACAATAATTAACATATTATTTTTTGTTAACATTGACTTTGAATTTGTTGATTGTATCATATTAAAGGAAGTTTTAAAATTAACAAATAATTAAAGTGATTTAATATTAAATAGCACATGTCTTTCAAAAAATCTAAAGAAATTATACTTAAAATAGAATTAAACAACGGCAAAACATCATTTAGCATTACAATTTCTTTAAATTCGACGTAATTTAAATTTATCATTACATAACATTTATTAATATATAAAAAGATAGTTTTCAAGAATTGTACTTGATTCGACAATAATTTGTCATTGCCAACGGCATCAAACTACATATAAGATTGAAAGTGTGGACAATACACTTTGTTTTGATTCTATGGCCATTATGAAGAACAATGTATTTAGAGAGAAACCCCATCTTAAAGCCGGATGTCGTCGGCCACTAATCTACTAGTTTATCCAATAATGTAAACCATAGACGTGATTTTTTTACTTTAGTAGCTAGAGAGTCAACTTCAAAACCATTGATCTTAAAAGTATATAGAACTTTTTTTTTGAAATGTGTATAAACAAAACTACAATATAAATAATTATTAATTTCGAAAGTGACATTAGTAAGAAAAAAGTTTGTTTTTCTAATTGAAGTATATAACGTTGAATTATGTTCAAATTTTCAAAACAAGAGACATTAATGAATATATCTCGAAAAAGGGCTTGTAATTTATAGTGAATATTACTATAAATTAATTAAAATTAGAATAAATTATTAAAGTTCTTGTTAGAATATTTTAATCTGAATTAACAAAGTTTTAGTTTTGATATATTAATGTTAGATTATGTTCAATTAAACTTCCGAATTTGCAGTTCTAAAATACATAATAATTAACATATAATTTTTGTTAACATTTACTTTTACATTTGTTGATTGTATTATATTAAAGGAAGTTTTAAAAGTAACAAATAATTAAAGTGATTTAATATTAAATAACACATATCTTTCAAAAAATCTAAAGAAATTATACTTCAAAATAGAATTCAACAACGGAAAAACATCATTTAGCATTACAATATTTCTTTCAATTCGATGTAAGTTTAAGTTTATCATTACATGACATTTATTAATATATAAAAAGATAGTTTACAAGAATTGTACTTGATTTAACAATATTTTTGTCATTGCCAACGACATCAAACTTCATATAATGACTGAAAGTGCAGACAATACACTTTGTTTTGATTATGGCCATTATGAAGATCAATGTATTTAGAGAGAAACCCCATCTTAAAGTCGGATGTCGTCGGCCACTAATCTACTAATTTATCCAATAATGTCAACCATAGACGTGATTTTTTACATTACTACCAAAAGAATAAACTTCAAAACCATTGATCTTAAAAGTATATAGAACTTTTTTTTCAAAATGTGTAGAAACAAAACTAAAAAAAAATAACTATTAATTTCGAAAGTGACATTAGTAAGACAAAAGTTTGCTTTTCTAATTGATGTATTAACGTTAATTATGTTCAAATTTTCAAAACAAGAGACATTAATGAATATATTTCGAAAAAGGGCTTGTAATTTTAGTGAATATTACTATAAAATAATTAAAATTAGAATAAATTATTAAAATTGTTGTAAGAATATTTTAATCTTAATTAACTAGTTTTAGTTTCGATATATATTAATCTTTGATTATGTTCAATTTAACTTCCGATTTGCAGTTGCTAAAATACACAATAATTAACATATTATTTTTGTTAACATTGACTTTGAATTTGTTGATTGTATCATATTAAAGGAAGTTTTAAAATTAACAAATAATTAAAGTGATTTAATATTAAATAGCACATGTCTTTCAAAAAATCTAAAGAAATTATACTTTAAATAGAATTAAACAACGGCAAAACATCATTTAGCATTACAATATTTTTTTAAATTCGACGTAAATTTAAATTTATCATTACATAACATTTATTAATATATAAAAAGATAGTTTTCAAGAATTGTACTTGATTCGACAATAATTTTGTCATTGCCAACGGCATCAAACTACATATAAAGATTGAAAGTGTGGACAATACACTTTGTTTTGATTCTATGGCCATTATGAAGAACAATGTATTTAGAGAGAAACCCCATCTTAAAGCCGGATGTCGTCGGCCACTAATCTACTAGTTTATCCAATAATGTAAACCATAGACGTGATTTTTTTACTTTAGTAGCTAGAGAGTCAACTTCAAAACCATTGATCTTAAAAGTATATAGAACTTTTTTTTTGAAAATGTGTATAAACAAAACTACAATATAAATAATTATTAATTTCGAAAGTGACATTAGTAAGAAAAAAGTTTGTTTTTCTAATTGAAGTATTAACGTTGAATTATGTTCAAATTTTCAAAACAAGAGACATTAATGAATATATCTCGAAAAAGGGCTTGTAATTTATAGTGAATATTACTATAAATTAATTAAAATTAGAATAAATTATTAAAGTTCTTGTTAGAATATTTTAATCTGAATTAACAAAGTTTTAGTTTTGAAGTATATTAATGTTAGATTATGTTCAATTAAACTTCCGAATTTGCAGTTTCTAAAATATATAATAATTAACATATAATTTTTTGTTAACATTTACTTTTACATTTGTTGATTGTATTATATTAAAGGAAGTTTTAAAAGTAACAAATAATTAAAGTGATTTAATATTAAATAACACATATCTTTCAAAAAATCTAAAGAAATTATACTTCAAAATAGAATTCAACAACGACAAAACATCATTTAGCATTACAATATTTCTTTCAATTCGATGTAAGTTTAAGTTTATCATTACATGACATTTATTAATATATAAAAAGATAGTTTACAAGAATTGTACTTGATTTAACAATATTTTTGTCATTGCCAACGACATCAAACTTCATATAATGACTGAAAGTGCAGACAATACACTTTGTTTTGATTATATGGCCATTATGAAGATCAATGTATTTAGAGAGAAACCCCATCTTAAAGTCGGATGTCGTCGGCCACTAATCTACTAATTTATCCAATAATGTCAACCATAGACGTGATTTTTTACATTACTACCAAAAGAATAAACTTCAAAACCATTGATCTTAAAAGTATATAGAACTTTTTTTTCAAAATGTGTAGAAACAAAACTAAAAAAAAATAACTATTAATTTCGAAAGTGACATTAGTAAGACAAAAGTTTGCTTTTCTAATTGATGTATTAACGTTAAATTATGTTCAAATTTTCAAAACAAGAGACATTAATGAATATATTTCGAAAAAGGGCTTGTAATTTTAGTGAATATTACTATAAAATAATTAAAATTAGAATAAATTATTAAAATTGTTGTATAAATATTTTAATCTTAATTAACTACGTTTTAGTTTCGATATATATTAATCTTTGATTATGTTCAATTTAACTTCCGATTTGCAGTTGCTAAAATACACAATAATTAACATATTATTTTTTGTTAACATTGACTTTGAATTTTGTTGATTGTATCATATTAAAGGAAGTTTAAAATTAACAAATAATTAAAGTGATTTAATATTAAATAGCACATGTCTTTCAAAAAATCTAAAGAAATTATACTTTAAAATAGAATTAAACAACGGCAAAACATCATTTAGCATTACAATATTTCTTTAAATTCGACGTAATTTAAATTTATCATTACATAACATTTATTAATATATAAAAGATAGTTTTCAAGAATTGTACTTGATTCGACAATAATTTTGTCATTGCCAACGGCATCAAACTACATATAAAGATTGAAAGTGTGGACAATACACTTTGTTTGATTCTATGGCCATTATGAAGAACAATGTATTTAGAGAGAAACCCCATCTTAAAGCCGGATGTCGTCGGCCACTAATCTACTAGTTTATCCAATAATGTAAACCATAGACGTGTTTTTTTTACTTTAGTAGCTAGAGAGTCAACTTCAAAACCATTGATCTTAAAAGTATATAGAACTTTTTTTTGAAAATGTGTATAAACAAAACTACAATATAAATAATTATTAATTTCGAAAGTGACATTAGTAAGAAAAAAGTTTGTTTCTCTAATTGAAGTATTAACGTTGAATTATGTTCAAATTTTCAAAACAAGAGACATTAATGAATATATCTCGAAAAAGGGCTTGTAATTTATAGTGAATATTACTATAAATTAATTAAAATTAGAATAAATTATTAAAGTTCTTGTTAGAATATTTTAATCTGAATTAACAAAGTTTTAGTTTTGAAGTATATTAATGTTAGATTATGTTCAATTAACTTCCGAATTTGCAGTTTCTAAAATATATAATAATTAACATATATTTTTTGTTAACATTTACTTTTACATTTGTTGATTGTATTATATTAAAGGAAGTTTTAAAAGTAACAAATAATTAAAGTGATTTAATATTAAATAACACATATCTTTCAAAAAATCTAAAGAAATTATACTTCAAAATAGAATTCAACAACGGCAAAACATCATTTAGCATTACAATATTTCTTTCAATTCGATGTAAGTTTAAGTTTATCATTACATGACATTTATTAATATATAAAAAGATAGTTTTCAAGAATTGTACTTGATTTAACAATAATTTTGTCATTGCCAACGACATCAAACTTCATATAATGACTGAAAGTGCAGACAATACACTTTGTTTTGATTATATGGCCATTATGAAGATCAATGTATTTAGAGAGAAACCCCATCTTAAAGTCGGATGTCGTCGGCCACTAATCTACTAATTTATCCAATAATGTCAACCATAGACGTGATTTTTTACATTACTACCAAAAGAATAAACTTCAAAACCATTGATCTTAAAAGTATATAGACCTTTTTTTTCAAAATGTGTAGAAACAAAACTAAAAAAAAATATCTATTAATTTCGAAAGTGACATTAGTAAGACAAAAGTTTGCTTTTCTAATTGATGTATTAACGTTAAATTATGTTCAAATTTTCAAAACAAGAGACATTAATGAATATATTTCGAAAAAGGGCTTGTAATTTATAGTGAATATTACTATAAAATAATTAAAATTAGAATAAATTATTAAAATTGTTGTAAGAATATTTTAATCTTAATTAACTACGTTTTAGTTTCGATATATATTAATCTTTGATTATGTTCAATTTAACTTCCGATTTGCAGTTGCTAAAATACACAATAATTAACATATTATTTTTTGTTAACATTGACTTTGAATTTTGTTGATTGTATCATATTAAAGGAAGTTTTAAAATTAACAAATAATTAAAGTGATTTAATATTAAATAGCACATGTCTTTCAAAAAATCTAAAGAAATTATACTTTAAAATAGAATTAAACAACGGCAAAACATCATTTAGCATTACAATATTTCTTTAAATTCGACGTAAATTTAAATTTATCATTACATAACATTTATTAATATATAAAAAGATAGTTTTCAAGAATTGTACTTGATTCGACAATAATTTTGTCATTGCCAACGGCATCAAACTACATATAAAGATTGAAAGTGTGGACAATACACTTTGTTTTGATTCTATGGCCATTATGAAGAACAATGTATTTAGAGAGAAACCCCATCTTAAAGCCGGATGTCGTCGGCCACTAATCTACTAGTTTATCCAATAATGTAAACCATAGACGTGTTTTTTTACTTTAGTAGCTAGAGAGTCAACTTCAAAACCATTGATCTTAAAAGTATATAGAAATTTTTTTTTGAAAATGTGTATAAACAAAACTACAATATAAATAATTATTAATTTCGAAAGTGACATTAGTAAGAAAAAAGTTTGTTTCTCTAATTGAAGTATTAACGTTGAATTATGTTCAAATTTTCAAAACAAGAGACATTAATGAATATATCTCGAAAAAGGGCTTGTAATTTATAGTGAATATTACTATAAATTAATTAAAATTAGAATAAATTATTAAAGTTCTTGTTAGAATATTTTAATCTGAATTAACAAAGTTTTAGTTTTGAAGTATATTAATGTTAGATTATGTTCAATTAAACTTCCGAATTTGCAGTTTCTAAAATATATAATAATTAACATATAATTTTTTGTTAACATTTACTTTTACATTTGTTGATTGTATTATATTAAAGGAAGTTTTAAAAGTAACAAATAATTAAAGTGATTTAATATTAAATAACACATATCTTTCAAAAAATCTAAAGAAATTATACTTCAAAATAGAATTCAACAACGACAAAACATCATTTAGCATTACAATATTTCTTTCAATTCGATGTAAGTTTAAGTTTATCATTACATGACATTTATTAATATATAAAAAGATAGTTTTCAAGAATTGTACTTGATTTAACAATAATTTTGTCATTGCCAACGACATCAAACTTCATATAATGACTGAAAGTGCAGACAATACACTTTGTTTTGATTATATGGCCATTATGAAGATCAATGTATTTAGAGAGAAACCCCATCTTAAAGTCGGATGTCGTCGGCCACTAATCTACTAATTTATCCAATAATGTCAACCATAGACGTGATTTTTTACATTACTACCAAAAGAATAAACTTCAAAACCATTGATCTTAAAAGTATATAGAACTTTTTTTCAAAATGTGTAGAAACAAAACTAAAAAAAAATATCTATTAATTTCGAAAGTGACATTAGTAAGACAAAAGTTTGCTTTTCTAATTGATGTATTAACGTTAAATTATGTTCAAATTTTCAAAACAAGAGACATTAATGAATATATTTCGAAAAAGGGCTTGTAATTTATAGTGAATATTACTATAAAATAATTAAAATTAGAATAAATTATTAAAATTGTTGTAAGAATATTTTAATCTTAATTAACTACGTTTTAGTTTCGATATATATTAATCTTTGATTATGTTCAATTTAACTTCCGATTTGCAGTTGCTAAAATACACAATAATTAACATATTATTTTTTGTTAACATTGACTTTGAATTTTGTTGATTGTATCATATTAAAGGAAGTTTTAAAATTAACAAATAATTAAAGTGATTTAATATTAAATAGCACATGTCTTTCAAAAAATCTAAAGAAATTATACTTTAAAATAGAATTAAACAACGGCAAAACATCATTTAGCATTACAATATTTCTTTAAATTCGACGTAAATTTAAATTTATCATTACATAACATTTATTAATATATAAAAAGATAGTTTTCAAGAATTGTACTTGATTCGACAATAATTTTGTCATTGCCAACGGCATCAAACTACATATAAAGATTGAAAGTGTGGACAATACACTTTGTTTTGATTCTATGGCCATTATGAAGAACAATGTATTTAGAGAGAAACCCCATCTTAAAGCCGGATGTCGTCGGCCACTAATCTACTAGTTTATCCAATAATGTAAACCATAGACGTGTTTTTTTACTTTAGTAGCTAGAGAGTCAACTTCAAAACCATTGATCTTAAAAGTATATAGAAATTTTTTTTTGAAAATGTGTATAAACAAAACTACAATATAAATAATTATTAATTTCGAAAGTGACATTAGTAAGAAAAAGTTTGTTTCTAATTGAAGTATTAACGTTGAATTATGTTCAAATTTTCAAAACAAGAGACATTAATGAATATATCTCGAAAAAGGGCTTGTAATTTATAGTGAATATTACTATAAATTAATTAAAATTAGAATAAATTATTAAAGTTCTTGTTAGAATATTTTAATCTGAATTAACAAAGTTTTAGTTTTGAAGTATATTAATGTTAGATTATGTTCAATTAAACTTCCGAATTTGCAGTTTCTAAAATATATAATAATTAACATATAATTTTTTGTTAACATTTACTTTTACATTTGTTGATTGTATTATATTAAAGGAAGTTTTAAAAGTAACAAATAATTAAAGTGATTTAATATTAAATAACACATATCTTTCAAAAAATCTAAAGAAATTATACTTCAAAATAGAATTCAACAACGACAAAACATCATTTAGCATTACAATATTTCTTTCAATTCGATGTAAGTTTAAGTTTATCATTACATGACATTTATTAATATATAAAAAGATAGTTTTCAAGAATTGTACTTGATTTAACAATAATTTTGTCATTGCCAACGACATCAAACTTCATATAATGACTGAAAGTGCAGACAATACACTTTGTTTTGATTATATGGCCATTATGAAGATCAATGTATTTAGAGAGAAACCCCATCTTAAAGTCGGATGTCGTCGGCCACTAATCTACTAATTTATCCAATAATGTCAACCATAGACGTGATTTTTTACATTACTACCAAAAGAATAAACTTCAAAACCATTGATCTTAAAAGTATATAGAACTTTTTTTTCAAAATGTGTAGAAACAAAACTAAAAAAAAATAACTATTAATTTCGAAAGTGACATTAGTAAGACAAAAGTTTGCTTTTCTAATTGATGTATTAACGTTAAATTATGTTCAAATTTTCAAAACAAGAGACATTAATGAATATATTTCGAAAAAGGGCTTGTAATTTATAGTGAATATTACTATAAAATAATTAAAATTAGAATAAATTATTAAAATTGTTGTAAGAATATTTTAATCTTAATTAACTACGTTTTAGTTTCGATATATATTAATCTTTGATTATGTTCAATTTAACTTCCGATTTGCAGTTGCTAAAATACACAATAATTAACATATTATTTTTTGTTAACATTGACTTTGAATTTTGTTGATTGTATCATATTAAAGGAAGTTTTAAAATTAACAAATAATTAAAGTGATTTAATATTAAATAGCACATGTCTTTCAAAAAATCTAAAGAAATTATACTTTAAAATAGAATTAAACAACGGCAAAACATCATTTAGCATTACAATATTTCTTTAAATTCGACGTAAATTTAAATTTATCATTACATAACATTTATTAATATATAAAAGATAGTTTTCAAGAATTGTACTTGATTCGACAATAATTTTGTCATTGCCAACGGCATCAAACTACATATAAAGATTGAAAGTGTGGACAATACACTTTGTTTTGATTCTATGGCCATTATGAAGAACAATGTATTTAGAGAGAAACCCCATCTTAAAGCCGGATGTCGTCGGCCACTAATCTACTAGTTTATCCAATAATGTAAACCATAGACGTGTGTTTTTTTACTTTAGTAGCTAGAGAGTCAACTTCAAAACCATTGATCTTAAAAGTATATAGAACTTTTTTTTGAAAATGTGTATAAACAAAACTACAATATAAATAATTATTAATTTCGAAAGTGACATTAGTAAGAAAAAAGTTTGTTTCTCTAATTGAAGTATTAACGTTGAATTATGTTCAAATTTTCAAAACAAGAGACATTAATGAATATATCTCGAAAAAGGGCTTGTAATTTATAGTGAATATTACTATAAATTAATTAAAATTAGAATAAATTATTAAAGTTCTTGTTAGAATATTTTAATCTGAATTAACAAAGTTTTAGTTTTGAAGTATATTAATGTTAGATTATGTTCAATTAAACTTCCGAATTTGCAGTTTTAAAATATATAATAATTAACATATAATTTTTGTTAACATTTACTTTTACTTTGTTGATTGTATTATATTAAAGGAAGTTTTAAAAGTAACAAATAATTAAAGTGATTTAATATTAAATAACACATATCTTTCAAAAAATCTAAAGAAATTATACTTCAAAATAGAATTCAACAACGACAAAACATCATTTAGCATTACAATATTTCTTTCAATTCGATGTAAGTTTAAGTTTATCATTACATGACATTTATTAATATATAAAAAGATAGTTTTCAAGAATTGTACTTGATTTAACAATAATTTTGTCATTGCCAACGACATCAAACTTCATATAATGACTGAAAGTGCAGACAATACACTTTGTTTTGATTATATGGCCATTATGAAGATCAATGTATTTAGAGAGAAACCCCATCTTAAAGTCGGATGTCGTCGGCCACTAATCTACTAATTTATCCAATAATGTCAACCATAGACGTGATTTTTTACATTACTACCAAAAGAATAAACTTCAAAACCATTGATCTTAAAAGTATATAGAACTTTTTTTTCAAAATGTGTAGAAACAAAACTAAAAAAAATAACTATTAATTTCGAAAGTGACATTAGTAAGACAAAAGTTTGCTTTTCTAATTGATGTATTAACGTTAAATTATGTTCAAATTTTCAAAACAAGAGACATTAATGAATATATTTCGAAAAAGGGCTTGTAATTTATAGTGAATATTACTATAAAATAATTAAAATTAGAATAAATTATTAAAATTGTTGTAAGAATATTTTAATCTTAATTAACTACGTTTTAGTTTCGATATATATTAATCTTTGATTATGTTCAATTTAACTTCCGATTTGCAGTTGCTAAAATACACAATAATTAACATATTATTTTTTGTTAACATTGACTTTGAATTTTGTTGATTGTATCATATTAAAGGAAGTTTTAAAATTAACAAATAATTAAAGTGATTTAATATTAAATAGCACATGTCTTTCAAAAAATCTAAAGAAATTATACTTTAAAATAGAATTAAACAACGGCAAAACATCATTTAGCATTACAATATTTCTTTAAATTCGACGTAAATTTAAATTTATCATTACATAACATTTATTAATATATAAAAAGATAGTTTTCAAGAATTGTACTTGATTCGACAATAATTTTGTCATTGCCAACGGCATCAAACTACATATAAAGATTGAAAGTGTGGACAATACACTTTGTTTTGATTCTATGGCCATTATGAAGAACAATGTATTTAGAGAGAAACCCCATCTTAAAGCCGGATGTCGTCGGCCACTAATCTACTAGTTTATCCAATAATGTAAACCATAGACGTGATTTTTTTACTTTAGTAGCTAGAGAGTCAACTTCAAAACCATTGATCTTAAAAGTATATAGAACTTTTTTTTGAAAATGTGTATAAACAAAACTACAATATAAATAATTATTAATTTCGAAAGTGACATTAGTAAGAAAAAAGTTTGTTTTTCTAATTGAAGTATTAACGTTGAATTATGTTCAAATTTTCAAAACAAGAGACATTAATGAATATATCTCGAAAAAGGGCTTGTAATTTATAGTGAATATTACTATAAATTAATTAAAATTAGAATAAATTATTAAAGTTCTTGTTAGAATATTTTTAATCTGAATTAACAAAGTTTTAGTTTTGAAGTATATTAATGTTAGATTATGTTCAATTAAACTTCCGAATTTGCAGTTTCTAAAATATATAATAATTAACATATAATTTTTTGTTAACATTTACTTTTACATTTGTTGATTGTATTATATTAAAGGAAGTTTTAAAAGTAACAAATAATTAAAGTGATTTAATATTAAATAACACATATCTTTCAAAAAATCTAAAGAAATTATACTTCAAAATAGAATTCAACAACGACAAAACATCATTTAGCATTACAATATTTCTTTCAATTCGATGTAAGTTTAAGTTTATAAATTACATGACATTTATTAATATATAAAAAGATAGTTTTCAAGAATTGTACTTGATTTAACAATAATTTTGTCATTGCCAACGACATCAAACTTCATATAATGACTGAAAGTGCAGACAATACACTTTGTTTTGATTATATGGCCATTATGAAGATCAATGTATTTAGAGAGAAACCCCATCTTAAAGTCGGATGTCGTCGGCCACTAATCTACTAATTTATCCAATAATGTCAACCATAGACGTGATTTTTTACATTACTACCAAAAGAATAAACTTCAAAACCATTGATCTTAAAAGTATATAGAACTTTTTTTTCAAAATGTGTAGAAACAAAACTAAAAAAAAATAACTATTAATTTCGAAAGTGACATTAGTAAGACAAAAGTTTGCTTTTCTAATTGATGTATTAACGTTAAATTATGTTCAAATTTTCAAAACAAGAGACATTAATGAATATATTTCGAAAAAGGGCTTGTAATTTTAGTGAATATTACTATAAAATAATTAAAATTAGAATAAATTATTAAAATTGTTGTAAGAATATTTTAATCTTAATTAACTATGTTTTAGTTTCGATATATATTAATCTTTGATTATGTTCAATTTAACTTCCGATTTGCAGTTGCTAAAATACACAATAATTAACATATTATTTTTTGTTAACATTGACTTTGAATTTTGTTGATTGTATCATATTAAAGGAAGTTTTAAAGTAACAAATAATTAAAGTGATTTAATATTAAATAGCACATGTCTTTCAAAAAATCTAAAGAAATTATACTTTAAAATAGAATTAAACAACGGCAAAACATCATTTAGCATTACAATATTTCTTTAAATTCGACGTAAATTTAAATTTATCATTACATAACATTTATTAATATAAAAAAGATAGTTTTCAAGAATTGTACTTGATTCGACAATAATTTTGTCATTGCCAACGGCATCAAACTACATATAAAGATTGAAAGTGTGGACAATACACTTTGTTTTGATTCTATGGCCATTATGAAGAACAATGTATTTAGAGAGAAACCCCATCTTAAAGCCGGATGTCGTCGGCCACTAATCTACTAGTTTATCCAATAATGTAAACCATAGACGTGTTTTTTTACTTTAGTAGCTAGAGAGTCAACTTCAAAACCATTGATCTTAAAAGTATATAGAACTTTTTTTGAAAACAACTATAAATAATTATTAATTTCGAAAGTGACATTAGTAAGAAAAAGTTTGTTTCTCTAATTGAAGTATTAACGTTGAATTATGTTCAAATTTTCAAAACAAGAGACATTAATGAATATATCTCGAAAAAGGGCTTGTAATTTATAGTGAATATTACTATAAATTAATTAAAATTAGAATAAATTATTAAAGTTCTTGTTAGAATATTTTAATCTGAATTAACAAAGTTTTAGTTTTGAAGTATATTAATGTAGATTATGTTCAATTAACTTCCGAATTTGCAGTTTCTAAATATATAATAATTAACATATAATTTTTTGTTAACATTTACTTTTACATTTGTTGATTGTATTATATTAAAGGAAGTTTTAAAAGTAACAAATAATTAAAGTGATTTAATATTAAATAACACATATCTTTCAAAAAATCTAAAGAAATTATACTTCAAAATAGAATTCAACAACGACAAAACATCATTTAGCATTACAATATTTCTTTCAATTCGATGTAAGTTTAAGTTTATCATTACATGACATTTATTAATATATAAAAAGATAGTTTACAAGAATTGTACTTGATTTAACAATAATTTTGTCATTGCCAACGACATCAAACTTCATATAATGACTGAAAGTGCAGACAATACACTTTGTTTTAATTATATGGCCATTATGAAGATCAATGTATTTAGAGAGAAACCCCATCTTAAAGTCGGATGTCGTCGGCCACTAATCTACTAATTTATCCAATAATGTCAACCATAGACGTGATTTTTTACATTACTACCAAAAAATAAACTTCAAAACCATTGATCTTAAAAGTATATAGAACTTTTTTTTCAAATGTGTGTAGAAACAAAACTAAAAAAAAAATAACTATTAATTTCGGAAGTGACATTAGTAAGACAAAAGTTTGCTTTTCTAATTGATGTATTAACGTTAAATTATGTTCAAATTTTCAAAACAAGAGACATTAATGAATATATTTCGAAAAAGGGCTTGTAATTTATAGTGAATATTACTATAAAATAATTAAAATTAGAATAAATTATTAAAATTGTTGTAAGAATATTTTAATCTTAATTAACTACGTTTTAGTTTCGATATATATTAATCTTTGATTATGTTCAATTTAACTTCCGATTTGCAGTTGCTAAAATACACAATAATTAACATATTATTTTTTGTTAACATTGACTTTGAATTTTGTTGATTGTATCATATTAAAGGAAGTTTTAAAATTAACAAATAATTAAAGTGATTTAATATTAAATAGCACATGTCTTTCAAAAAATCTAAAGAAATTATACTTTAAAATAGAATTAAACAACGGCAAAACATCATTTAGCATTACAATATTTCTTTAAATTCGACGTAAATTTAAATTTATCATTACATAACATTTATTAATATATAAAAAGATAGTTTTCAAGAATTGTACTTGATTCGACAATAATTTTGTCATTGCCAACGGCATCAAACTACATATAAAGATTGAAAGTGTGGACAATACACTTTGTTTTGATTCTATGGCCATTATGAAGAACAATGTATTTAGAGAGAAACCCCATCTTAAAGCCGGATGTCGTCGGCCACTAATCTACTAGTTTATCCAATAATGTAAACCATAGACGTGTTTTTTTACTTTAGTAGCTAGAGAGTCAACTTCAAAACCATTGATCTTAAAAGTATATAGAACTTTTTTTTTGAAAATGTGTATAAACAAAACTACAATATAAATAATTATTAATTTCGAAAGTGACATTAGTAAGAAAAAAGTTTGTTTCTCTAATTGAAGTATTAACGTTGAATTATGTTCAAATTTTCAAAACAAGAGACATTAATGAATATATCTCGAAAAAGGGCTTGTAATTTATAGTGAATATTACTATAAATTAATTAAAATTAGAATAAATATTATTAAGTTCTTGTTAGAATATTTTAATCTGAATTAACAAAGTTTTAGTTTTGAAGTATATTAATGTTAGATTATGTTCAATTAAACTTCCGAATTTGCAGTTTCTAAAATATATAATAATTAACATATAATTTTTTGTTAACATTTACTTTTACATTTGTTGATTGTATTATATTAAAGGAAGTTTTAAAGTAACAAATAATTAAAGTGATTTAATATTAAATAACACATATCTTTCAAAAAATCTAAAGAAATTATACTTCAAAATAGAATTCAACAACGGCAAAACATCATTTAGCATTACAATATTTCTTTCAATTCGATGTAAGTTTAAGTTTATCATTACATGACATTTATTAATATATAAAAGATAGTTTTCAAGAATTGTACTTGATTTAATAATAATTTTGTCATTGCCAACGACATCAAACTTCATATAATGACTGAAAGTGCAGACAATACACTTTGTTTTGATTATATGGCCATTATGAAGATCAATGTATTTAGAGAGAAACCCCATCTTAAAGTCGGATGTCGTCGGCCACTAATCTACTAATTTATCCAATAATGTCAACCATAGACGTGATTTTTACATTACTACAAAAGAATAAACTTCAAAACCATTGATCTTAAAAGTATATAGAACTTTTTTTTCAAAATGTGTAGAAACAAAACTAAAAAAAAATAACTATTAATTTCGGAAAGTGACATTAGTAAGACAAAAGTTTGCTTTTCTAATTGATGTATTAACGTTAAATTATGTTCAAATTTTCAAAACAAGAGACATTAATGAATATATTTCGAAAAAGGGCTTGTAATTTATAGTGAATATTACTATAAAATAATTAAAATTAGAATAAATTATTAAAATTGTTGTAAGAATATTTTAATCTTAATTAACTACGTTTTAGTTTCGATATATATTAATCTTTGATTATGTTCAATTTAACTTCCGATTTGCAGTTGCTAAAATACACAATAATTAACATATTATTTTTTGTTAACATTGACTTTGAATTTTGTTGATTGTATCATATTAAAGGAAGTTTTAAAATTAACAAATAATTAAAGTGATTTAATATTAAATAGCACATGTCTTTCAAAAAATCTAAAGAAATTATACTTTAAAATAGAATTAAACAACGGCAAAACATCATTTAGCATTACAATATTTCTTTAAATTCGACATAAATTAAATTTATCATTACATAACATTTATTAATATATAAAAAGATAGTTTTCAAGAATTGTACTTGATTCGACAATAATTTTGTCATTGCCAACGGCATCAAACTACATATAAAGATTGAAAGTGTGGACAATACACTTTGTTTGATTCTATGGCCATTATGAAGAACAATGTATTTAGAGAGAAACCCCATCTTAAAGCCGGATGTCGTCGGCCACTAATCTACTAGTTTATCCAATAATGTAAACCATAGACGTGATTTTTTTACTTTAGTAGCTAGAGAGTCAACTTCAAAACCATTGATCTTAAAGTATATAGAATTTTTTTTGAAAATGTGTATAAACAAAACTACAATATAAATAATTATTATTTTCGAAAGTGACATTAGTAAGAAAAAAGTTTGTTTCTCTAATTGAAGTATTAACGTTGAATTATGTTCAAATTTCAAAACAAGAGACATTAATGAATATATCTCGAAAAAGGGCTTGTAATTTATAGTGAATATTACTATAAATTAATTAAAATTAGAATAAATTATTAAAGTTCTTGTTAGAATATTTTAATCTGAATTAACAAAGTTTTAGTTTTGAAGTATATTAATGTTAGATTATGTTCAATTTAACTTCCGAATTTGCAGTTGCTAAAATACATAATAATTAACATATAATTTTTTGTTAACATTTACTTTTAATTTTGTTGATTGTATTATATTAAAGGAAGTTTTAAAAGTAACAAATAATTAAAGTGATTTATATTAAATAACACATATCTTTCAAAAAATCTAAAGAAATTATACTTCAAAATAGAATTCAACAACGGCAAAACATCATTTAGCATTACAATATTTCTTTCAATTCGATGTAAGTTTAAGTTTATCATTACATGACATTTATTAATTTATAAAAAGATAGTTTTCAAGAATTGTACTTGATTCGACAATAATTTTGTCATTTGCAACGACATCAAACTTCATATAATGACTGAAAGTGCAGACAATACACTTTGTTTTGATTATATGGCCATTATGAAGATCAATGTATTTAGAGAGAAACCCCATCTTAAAGTCGGATGTCGTCGGCCACTAATCTACTAATTTATCCAATAATGTCAACCATAGACGTGATTTTTACATTACTACCAAAAGAAATAAACTTCAAATTTTTCACAAATTTTGTAGAAAACAAAACAAAAAAAAAAAAATAATTATTAATTTGAAAGTGATAATAGTAAGACAAAAGTTTACTTTTCTAATTGATGTACTAACGTTAAATTATGTTCAATTTTCAAAACAAGAGACATTAATGATTATATTTCGAAAAAGGGCTTGTAATTATAGTGAATATTACTATAAAATAATTATAATTAGAATAAATTATTAAAATTGTTGTAAGAATATTTTAATCTGAATTAACTAAGTTTTAGTTTTGATATATATTAATCTTTGATTATGTTCAATTTAACTTCCGATTTGCAGTTGCTAAAATACACAATAATTAACATATTATTTTTTGTTAACATTGACTTTGAATTTTGTTGATTGTATCATATTTAAGGAAGTTTTAAAATTAACAAATAATTAAAGTGATTTAATATTAAATAGCACATGTCTTTCAAAAAATCTAAAGAAATTATACTTTAAAATAGAATTCAACAACGGCAAAACATCATTTAGCATTACAATATTTCTTTAAATTCGACGTTGTAATATCCCATATCCCATTAAATGCTCAATAGTTGTCAGTTGGGGACCAATTGAGTAACCGGTGAACTCTGAAGGGATTAATTAATTATAAAAGAGACAGACCAATATTAATAAGTACAAGAGAGGGCATCTTTGGTAACATTAATAATTGGTCAAAGGATAAGAATAAGAAGAAGTAGGTGAGGGAGGAAGAGAGATATCAGAAGGAAAAGAAAGAAGAAAGAAGAGAGAAAGAGGAAGAAGAAGAGGAAGGAAGGAAGAAGATGGAAAGTCATCTTCATCATCTCATCTTCATCATCACCAAACTTCATCTTCTTCTTCTACTAGGTGAGTTCTTAGATAGTTTTAGCATTGGGGGAAAATAATCTATATTTGTGGGGTTAGGGTTTGTGTGATTCGTGCCCTATCCATGCTATGTGATGATATTATGTTGGTTGTGTTGAAAAATCATGTTATGTGGAAATAGTAGGTAAAAATGGTATATGGAAAGGAAAATAAAAGAGGAGAGAATTAATTCGAAGTTCGGTTAACACAGAAACAGAATTTAATTTCCTGTTTGTACATAATATGTCACCAAAGGGATTCGAACCCAGGACCTCCTTGGAACTGTACATGCCTTACCACTAGGCTAGAGAAGTTGTTGTTGAATGCTTATGCAATGAATAAATATTAATCTAAATCTTGATTAAGATAGATTAATGAATTAATTGAGCGTTATAACTCCGTTTGGATGGGGACGGATGCGTTAGAAGATAACTAAAAGGGCTATTATTATTGTTCCGTGTTATAAAATTATGTGATTTATAAATGCCATGAATTTTATCATGATGAAATTAAATATTGTTGTTATGTGGAAAGTGAAGTAATATGATTAAAACTTTACAAAGATGAGTGAGGAAACCTAGAAGAATAATGTGATTAATAACTTAGAATTGATCTAGGTTATGGAACATATGTGATATATGTATGAGAATACGGTATCCATTCGTACGACGCTTATGTGAGGTCGGTCGTGGACGAATTGTTGCCATGATTGAGAATGAGACGCATTGTATGGAACATGCCATGTTATTATTTGTGTATCATGGTGAATGAAGTCACCTATGATTATGGAACATGCCATGTTATTATTTGTGTATTATGGTGAATGAAGTCACCTGTGATTTATGAATTTGTTATGGTTCGTGGAACCAATGATTTGCGAAACCGATCATGTATTCAGAATGTGTGTTTTCTGTGATGGTACACATCTCTATTGGTATGCTTAGACGTGTAAGCATTGGGATGTGGGACCAATGATTCGAGCCTCAATTGGGTTTGAGCCCCAACCATGGCGGACATAGGGGAAAGGTGGACACCTATGTGGGTTAGAGTCCCATACGGTGAAAGATACCCTAGGTGGGTTAGAGTCCCATACGGGTGACGGTCGCTTGAACTGGGGATTAAGCCTCATAGAGGACCCGATATCCACCGCGAAAGTCGAATCATACGAGCATGCATGAACCGGGCCTGGCTTAGACGTAAGTCCGTCCAAGAATTGATGCGTCGTGATCTGAATAATGGTCGTGATTGAGTTATGAGAACTCAGATGCATGTTGCCATACAATTGCGAGATAGTTTCCCCATCGCTCAAGTCTTCGTTCCCTTGTTGACTTGAGTTGGATATGAGCTGAATATTAATTAGAAACCCTGTAGAGCCGAGTGGACCCATAGGATAGGAGAACTCACTGAGATTATTATCTCATCCCATCATTGTTGTTATTTTTCAGGTAATTCTTTACAGGTTGAATCTAAGAGAAGCTGTTATGGATGTTTCAAGGGTTGTTGTTCATTATGATCTTCCGCTGTGGAGTGGTGTGCAATGAAGATGTTGCACATAGTTCTTAGATTTTATTGTTTAGGCATTATTGTATAACATGTTCCATTGATGTTTTTAGTTTGGAAATGTATATATATATTGATGCCATTAGGCACTTATGTTGTGACAGTACCAAAATTTAACACTTGTATGATATTATTCTAGATATATATTATACTGGTTGTTACAGACGTAAGTTTAAATTTATCATTACATAACATTTATTAATATATAAAAAGATAGTTTTCAAGAATTGTACTTGATTCGACAATAATTTTGTCATTGCCAACGGCATCAAACTACATATAAAGATTGAAAGTGTGGACAATACACTTTGTTTTGATTCTATGGCCATTATGAAGAACAATGTATTTAGAGAGAAACCCCATCTTAAAGCGGATGTCGTCGGCCACTAATCTACTAGTTTATCCAATAATGTAAACCATAGACGTGATTTTTTACTTAGTAGCTAGAGAGTCAACTTCAAAACCATTGATCTTAAAAGTATATAAAACTTTTTTTTTTGAAAATGTGTATAAACAAAACTACAAATAAATAATTATTAATTTCGAAAGTGACATTAGTAATAAAAAGTTTGTTTTTTCTAATTGATGTATTAACGTTGAATTATGTTCAAATTTTCAAAACAAGAGACATAATGACTATATCTCGAAAAAGGGCTTGTAATTTATAGTGAATATTACTATAAAATAATTAAAATTAGAATAAATTATTAAAGTTGTTGTAAGAATATTTTAATCTGAATTAACTAAGTTTTTGTTTTGATATATATTAATGTTTGATTATGTTCAATTTAACTCCGAATTTGCAGTTGCTAAATACACATAATAATTAACATATATTTTTTGTTAACATTTACTTTTAATTTTGTTGATTGTATTATATTAAGGAAGTTTTAAAAGTAACAAATAATTAAAGTGATTTAATATTAAATAACACATATCTTTCAAAAAATCTAAAGAAATTATACTTCAAAATAGAATTCAACAACGGCAAAAAATCATTTAGCATTACAATATTTCTTTCAATTCGATGTAAGTTTAAGTTTATCATTACATAACATTTATTAATATATAAAAAGATAGTTTTTCAAGAATTGTACTTGATTCGACAATAACTTTGTCATTGCCAACGGCATCAAACTACATATAAAGATTGAAAGTGTGGACAATACACTTTGTTTGATTCTATGGCATTATGAAGATCAGTGTATTTAGAGAGAAACCCCATCTTAAAGCCGGATGTCGTCGGCCACTAATCTACTAATTTATCCAATAAAGTAAACCATAGACGTGATTTTTTTACTTTAGTAGCTAGAGAGTCAACTTCAAACCATTGATCTTAAAAGTATATAGAACTTTTTTTTTGAAAATGTGTATAAACAAAACTACAAACAAAATAAATTATATTAATTTCGAAAGAGACATTAGTATTAAAAAATTTGATTTTTCTAATTGATGTATTAACATTGAATTATGTTCAAATTTTCAAAACAAGAGACATTAATGAATATATCTCGAAAAAGGGCTTGTAATTTATAGTGAATATTACTATAAATAATTAAAATTAGAATAAATTATTAAAGTTGTTGTAAGAATATTTTAATCTAAATTAACTAAGTTTTTGTTTTGATATATATTAATGTTTGATTATGTTCAATTTAACTTCCGAATTTGCAGTTGCTAAAATACATAATAATTAACATATAATTTTTTTTAACATTTACTTTTAATTTGTTGATTGTATTATATTAAAGGAAGTTTTAAAAGTAACAAATAATTAAAGTGATTTAATATTAAATAACACATATCTTTCAAAAATCTAAAGAAATTATACTTCAAAATAGAATTCAACAACGCCAAAACATCATTTAGCATTACAATATTTCTTTCAATTCGATGTAAGTTTAAGTTTATCATTACATAACATTTATTAATATATAAAAAGATAGTTTTCAAGAATTGTACTTGATTCAACAGTAATTTTGTCATTGCCAACGACGTCAAACTTCATATAATGACTGAAAGTGTAGACAATACACTTTGTTTTGATTATATGGCCATTATGAAGATCAATGTATTTAGAGAGAAACCCCATCTTAAAGTCGGATGTCGTCGGCCACTAATCTACTAATTATCCAATAATGTCAACCATAGACGTGATTTTTTACATTACTACCAAAAGAATAAACTTCAAACCATTGATCTTAAAAGTATATAGACCTTTTTTTTCAAAATGTTTAGAAACAAAACTAAAAAAAAATATCTATTAATTTCGAAAGTGACATTAGTAAGACAAAAGTTTGCTTTTCTAATTGATGTATTAACGTTAAATTATGTTCAAATTTTCAAAACAAGAGACATTAATGAATATATTTCGAAAAAGGGCTTGTAATTTATAGTGAATATTACTATAAAATAATTAAAATTAGAATAAATTATTAAAATTGTTGTAAGATATTTTAATCTGAATTAACTAAGTTTTGTTTTGATATATATTAATGTTTGATTATGTTCAATTTAACTTCCGATTTGCAGTTGCTAAAATACATATAATTAACATATAATTTTTGTTAACATTACTTTTAATTTTGTTGATTGTATTATATTAAAGGAAGTTTTAAAAGTAACAAATAATTAAAGTGATTTAATATTAAATAACACATATCTTTCAAAAAATCTAAAGAAATATACTTCAAAATAGAATTCAACAACGGCAAAACATCATTTAGTATTACAATATTTCTTTCAATTCGATGTAAGTTTAAGTTTATCATTACATAACATTTATTAATATATAAAAAGATAGTTTTCAAGAATTGTACTTGATTCAACAGTAATTTTGTCATTGCCAACGACGTCAAACTTCATATAATGACTGAGAGTGTGGACAATACACTTTGTTTTGATTATATGGCCATTATGAAGATCAATGTATTTAGAGAGAAACCCCATCTTAAAGCCGGATGTCGTCGGCCACTAATCTACTAATTTATCCAATAAAGTAAACCATAGACGTGATTTTTTTACTTTAGTAGCTAGAGAGTCAACTTCAAAACCATTGATCTTAAAAGTATATAGAACTTTTTTTTTTGAAAATGTGTATAAACAAAACTACAAAATAAATAATTATTAATTTCGAAAGAGACATTAGTAATAAAAAAGTTTGTTTTTCAATTGATGTATTAACGTTGAATTATGTTCAAATTTTCAAACAAGAGACATTAATGAATATATCTCGAAAAAGGGCTTGTAATTTATAGTGAATATTACTATAAAATAATTAAAATTAGAATAAATTATTAAAGTTGTTGTAAGAATATTTTAATCTGAATTAACTAAGTTTTGTTTTGATATATATTAATGTTTGATTATGTTAATTTAACACTTCCGAATTTGCAGTTGCTTAAAATACATAATAATTAACATATATTTTTTGTTAACATTACTTTTAATTTGTTGATTGTATTATATTAAAGGAAGTTTTAAAAAGTAACAAATAATTAAAGTGATTAATATTAAATAACACATATCTTTCAAAAATCTAAAGAAATTTACTTCAAATAGAATTCAACAACGGCAAAAATCATTTAGCATTACAATATTTCTTTCAATTCGATGTAAGTTTAAGTTTATCATTACATAACATTTATTAATATTAAAAAGATAGTTTTCAAGAATTGTACTTGATTCACAGTAATTTTGTCATTGCCAACGACGTCAACTTCATATAATGACTGAAAGTGTAGACAATACACTTTGTTTGATATATGGCCATTATGAAGATCAATGTATTTAGAGAGAAACCCAATCTTAAAGTCGGATGTCGTCGGCCACTAATCTACTAATTATCCAATAATGTCAA
>NW_026113361.1:0-27222 GCF_024323335.1 Lathyrus oleraceus | reverse complement strand
ACATCATTCCCAAAATTCAATAAAATTTCATGGGTTTAACACCATCATTTTTATGATTAATAAAATTCAATCAAATTCATGGGTTTAACAACAACATTTTCATCATTTCCACAATTTCATCATCAAATTTCATGGGTTTAACAATAATATTATAATTAATCACAATTTAATCAACTATCATGGGTTTAAGAACAATATTTTAATCATTCACACAATTGAATCAAATGTCATGGGGTTAACAACAACATTTTCATCATTCACACAATTCAATCAAATTTCTTGGGTTTGAAACAAGATTTACATCATTCCCACAATTCAATCAACTTAAATGGGTTTAACACCAACGTTTTTATGATTAACAATATTCAATCAAATTTCATGTGTTTTAACAATAATATTTTAATTTTCACACAATTTAATCAAATTTCATGGGTTTAACAAAAATATTTTAATCATTCACACAATTGTATCAAATGTCATGGGTTTTAACAGCAACATTTTCATCATTCACACAATTCTATCTAATTTCATGCGTTTAACGACAACATTTTCATCATTCACACAATTCTATCTAATTTCATGGGTTTAACAAAATTGTCATCATTCATACAATTCAATCAAATTTCACGGGTTTAAAACGTGATTTACATCATTCCCACAATTCAATTCAATTTCATGGGTTTTAACACCAACATTTTTATGATTAACAATATTCAATCAAATTTCATGGGTTTACAACAACATTTTCATCATTTCCACAATTTCATCAAATTTCATGGGTTTAACAATAATATTTTAATTAATCACACAATTTAATCAACTATCATGGGTTTAAGAACAATATTTTAATCATTCAAACAATTGAATCAAATGTCATGGGGTTAACAACAACATTTTCATCATTCACACAATTCAATCAAATTTCTTGGGTTTGAAACAAGATTTACATCATTCCCACAATTCAATCAAATTTCATGGGTTTAACACCAACGTTTTTATGATTAACAATATTCAATCAAATTTCATGTGTTTAACAATAATATTTTAACTTTTCACACAATTTAATCAAATTTCATGGGTTTAACACAATTTTAATCATTCACACAATTGTATCAAATGTCATGGGTTTAACAGCAACATTTTCATCATTCACACAATTCTACCTAATTTCATGGGTTTAACAACAACATTTCCATCATTCACACATTCTATCTAATTTCATGGGTTTAACAACATTTTCATCATTCCACAATTCAATCAAATTTCACGGGTTTAAAACATGATTTACATCATTCCCACAATTCAATTCAATTAAATTTCATGGGTTTAACACCAACATTTTTATGATTAACAATATTCAATTAATTTCATGGTTTAACAACAACATTTCATCATTTCCACAATTTAATCAATTTCATGGGTTTAACAATAATATTTTAATTAATCACACAATTTAATCAACTATCATGGGTTTAAGAACAATATTTTAATCATTCACACAATTGAATCAAATGTCATGGGGTTAACAACAACATTTTCATCATTCACACAATTCAATCAAATTTCTTGGGTTTGAAACAAGATTTACATCATTCCCACAATTCAATCAAATTTCATGGGTTTAACAATAATATTTTAATTATTCACACAATTCAATCAGATTTCATGGGTTTTACCAACAACATTTTCATCAATCACACAATTCTATCTAATTTCATTGGTTTAACAACAACATTTTCATCATTCACACAATTCTATCTAATTTCATGGGTTTATCAACAACATTTTCACATTCACATTCACACAATTCTATCTAATTTCATGGGTTTAACAACAACATTTACGTCATTCACACAATTCTATCTAATTTCATGGGTTTAACAACAACATTTTCATCATTCACACAATTCAATCAAATTTCACGGGTTTAACAAAAACATTTTCATCATTTCCACAATTTAATCAAATTTCATGGGTTTAACAATAATATTTTAATTATTCACACAATTCAATCAGATTTTATGGGTTACCAACAACATTTTCATCATTCACACAATTCAATCAAATTTCACGGGTTTAAAACATGATTTACATCATCCCACAATTCAATTATATTCATGGGTTTAACACCAATATTTTTATGATTAACAATATTCAATCAAATATCATGGGTTTAACAACAACATTTTCATCATCATTCCACAATTTAATTAAATTTCATGGGTTTAACAAAAATATTTTAATTATTCACACAATTTAAAAATTTCATGGGTTTAAGAACAATATTTTAATCATTCTCACAATTGAATCAAATTTCATGGGTTTAACAACAACATTTTCATCATTCACACACCTTAATCAAATTTCATGGGTTTAACAACAACATTTTCATCATTCACACAATTCAATCAAGTTTCTGGGTTTAAAACAAGATTTACATCATTCCACACTTCAATCAAATTTCATGGGTTTAGCACCAACATTTTTATGATTAACAATATTCAATCAAATTTCATGGGTTTAACAACAACATTTCCATCATTTCCACAATTTAATCAAATTTCATGGGTTTAACAATAATATTTTAATTATTCACACAATTAATCAGATTTCATGGGTTTACAAATAACATTTTCATCATTTACACAATTCTATCTAATTTCATCGATTCCACAACAACATTTTCATCATTCACACAATTCTATCAAATTTCATGTGTTTAAAAACAACATTTCATCATTCACACAATTCTATCTAATTTCATGGGTTTAACAACAACATTTTCATCATTCACACAATTCTATCTAATTTCAAGGGTTTAACAATAACATTTTCATCATTCACACAATTCAATCAAATTTCACGGGTTTAAAACATGATTTACATCATTCCAAAATTCAATAAAATTTCATGGGTTTAAAACACCAACATTTTTATGATTAACAATATTCAATCAAATTTCATGGGTTTAACAACAACATTTTCATCATTTCCACAATTCATCAAATTTCATGTGTTTAACAATAATATTTTAATTTTTCACACAATTAATCAAATTCATGGGTTTAACAAAATATTTTAATCATTCACACAATTGTATCAAATGTCATGGGTTTAACAACAACATTTTCATCATTCACACAATTCAATCTAATCTAATTCATGCGTTTAACAACAACATTTTCATCATTCACACAATTCTATCTAATTTCATGGGTTAACAAAATTGTCATCATTCACACAATTCAATCAAATTTCACACGGGTTTAAAACGTGATTTACATCATTCCCACAATTCAATTCAATTTCATGGTTTAAAACACCAACATTTTTATGATTAACAGTATTCAATCAAAATTCATGGGTTTAACAACAACATTTTCATCATTTCCACAATTTCATCAAATTTCATGGGTTTAACAATAATATTTTAATTAGTCACACAATTTAATCAACTATCATGGGTTTAAGAACAATATTTAATCATTCAAACAATTGAATCAAATGTCATGGGGTTAACAACAACATTTTCATCCATTCACACAATTCAATCAAATTTCTTGGGTTTGAAACAAGATTTACATCATTCCCACAATTCAATCAAATTTCATGGGTTTAACACAACGTTTTTATGATTAACAATATTCAATCAAATTTCATGTGTTTAACAATAATATTTTAAATTTCACAACATTTAATCAAATTTCATGGGTTTAACAAAAATATTTTAATCATTCACACAATTGTATCAAATGTCATGGGTTTAACAGCAACATTTTCATCATTCACACAATTCTATTCTACCTAATTTCATGGGTTTAACAACAACATTTCCATCATTCACACAATTCTATCTAATTTCATGGGTTTAACAACATTTTCATCATTCACACAATTCAATCAAATTTCACGGGTTTAAAACATGATTTACATCATTCCCACAATTCAATTAAATTTCATGGGTTTAACACCAACATTTTTATGATTAACAATATTCAATTAAATTTCATGGGTTTAACAACAACATTTTCATCATTTCCACAATTTAATCAAATTTCATGGGTTTAACAATAATATTTTAATTAATCACACAATTTAATCAACTATCATGGGTTTAAGAACAATATTTTAATCATTCACACAATTGAATCAAATGTCATGGGGTTAACAACAACATTTTCATCATTCACACAATTCAATCAAATTTCTGGGTTTGAAACAAGATTTACATCATTCCCACAATTCAATCAAATTTCATGGGTTAACAATAATATTTTAATTATTCACACAATTCAATCAGATTTCATGGGTTTACCAACAACATTTTCATCAATCACACAATTCTATCTAATTTCATTGGTTTAAACAACAACATTTTCATCATTCACACAATTCTATCTAATTTCATGGGTTTATCAACAACATTTTCAGCATTCACACAATTCTATCTAATTTCATGGGTTTAACAACACATACGTCATTCACACAATTCTATCTAATTTCATGGGTTAAACAACAACATTTCATCATTCACACAATTCAATCAAATTTCACGGGTTTAACAAAAACATTTTCATCATTTCCACAATTTAATCAATTTCATGGGTTTAACAATAATATTTTAATTATTCACACAATTCAATCAGATTTTATGGTTTACCAACAACATTTTCATCATTCACACAATTCAATCAAATTTCACGGGTTTAAAACATGATTTACATCATTCCCACAATTCAATTATATTTCATGGGTTTAACACCAATATTTTTATGATTAACAATATTCAATCAAATATCATGGGTTTAACAACAACATTTTCATCATTTCCACAATTTAATTAAATTTCATGGGTTTAACAAAAATATTTTAATTATTCACACAATTTAATAAAATTTCATGGGTTTAAGAACAATATTTTAATCATTCTCACAATTGAATCAAATTTCATGGTTTAACAACAACATTTTCATCATTCACACACCTTAATCAAATTCATGGGTTTAACAACAACATTTTCATCATTCACACAATTCAATCAAGTTTCTTGGGTTTAAAACAAGATTTACATCATTCCCACACTTCAATCAAATTTCATGGGTTTAGCACCAACATTTTTATGATTAACAATATTCAATCAAATTTCATGGGTTTAACAACAACATTTCCATCATTTCCACAATTTAATCAAATTTCATGGGTTTTAACAATAATATTTTAATTATTCACACAATTTAATCAGATTTCATGGGTTTACAAATAACATTTTCATCATCATTACACAATTCTATCTAATTTCATCGATTCCACAACAACATTTTCATCATTCACACAATTCTATCAAATTTCATGTGTTTAAAAACAACATTTTTCATCATCATTCACACATTCTATCTAATTTCATGGGTTTAACAACAACATTTTCATCATTCACACAATTCTATCTAATTTCAAGGGTTTAACAATAACATTTTCATCATTCACACATTCAATCAAATTTCACGGGTTTAAAACATGATTTACATCATTCCCAAAATTCATAAATTTCATGGGTTTAAACACCAACATTTTTATGATTAACAATATTCAATCAAATTTCATGGGTTTAACAACAACATTTCATCATTCCACAATTTCATCAAATTTCATGTGTTTAACAATAATATTTAATTTTTCACACAATTTAAATCAAATTTCATGAGGTTTAAACAAAAATATTTTAATCATTCACACAATTGTATCAAATGTCATGGGTTTTAACAGCAACATTTTCATCATTCACACAATTCTATCTAATTTCATGCGTTTAACAACAACATTTTCATCATTCACACAATTCTATCTAATTTCATGGGTTTAACAAAATTGTCATCATTCACACAATTCAATCAAATTTCACGGGTTTAAAACGTGATTTACATCATTCCCACAATTCAATTCAATTTCATGGGTTTAACACCAACATTTTTATGATTAACAGTATTCAATCAAATTTCATGGGTTTAACAACAACATTTTCATCATTTCCACAATTTCATCAAATTTCATGGGTTTAACAATAATATTTTAATTAGTCACACAATTTAATCAACTATCATGGGTTTAAGAACAATATTTTAATCATTCAAACAATTGAATCAAATGTCATGGGGTTAACAACAACATTTTCATCATTCACACAATTCAATCAAATTTCTTGGGTTTGAAACAAGATTTACATCATTCCCACAATTCAATCAAATTTCATGGGTTTAACACCAACGTTTTTATGATTAACAATATTCAATCAAATTTCATGTGTTTAACAATAATATTTTAATTTTTCACACAATTTAATCAAATTTCATGGGTTTAACAAAAATATTTTAATCATTCACACAATTGTATCAAATGTCATGGGTTTAACAGCAACATTTTCATCATTCACACATTCTACCTAATTTCATGGGTTTAACAACAACATTTCCATCATTCACACAATTCTATCTAATTTCATGGGTTTAACAACATTTTCATCATTCACACAATTCAATCAAATTTCACGGGTTTAAAACATGATTTACATCATTCCACAATTCAATTAAATTTCATGGGTTAAACACCAACATTTTATGATTAACATATTCAATTAAATTTCATGGGTTTAACAACAACATTTTCATCATTTCCACAATTTATCAATTTTCATGGGTTTAACAATAATATTTTTAATTAATCACACAATTTAATCAACTATCATGGGTTTAAGAACAACATTTACATCATTCACACAATTCATCAAATTTCATGGGGTTAACAACAACATTTTCATCATTCACACAATTCAATCAAATTTCATGGGTTTGAAAACAAGATTTACATCATTCCCACAATTCAATCAATAAATTTCATGGGTTTAACAATAATATTTTAATTATTCACACAATTCAATCAGATTTTATGGGTTTACCAACAACATTTCATCATTCACACAATTCAATCAAATTTCACGGGTTTAAAACATGATTTATATCATTCCCACAATTCAATTATATTTCATGGGTTTAACACCAATATTTTTATGATTAACAATATTCAATCAAATATCATGGGTTTAACAACAACATTTTCATCATTTCCACAATTTAATTAATTTCATGGGTTTAACAAAAATATTTTAATTATTCACACAATTTAATAAAATTTCATGGGTTTAAGAACAATATTTAATCATTCTCACAATTGAATCAAATTTCATGGGTTTAACAACAACATTTCATCATTCACACACCTTAATCAAATTTCATGGGTTTAACAACAACATTTTCATCATTCACACAATTCAATCAAGTTTCTTGGGTTTAAAACAAGATTTACATCATTCCCACAATTCAATCAAATTTCATGGGTTTAGCACCAACATTTTTATGATTAACAATATTCAATCAAATTTCATGGGTTTAACAACAACATTTCCATCATTTCCACAATTTAATCAAATTTCATGGGTTTAACAATAATATTTTAATTATTCACACAATTTAATCAGATTTCATGGGTTTACAAATAACATTTCATCATTTACACAATTCTATCTAATTTCATCGATTCCACAACAACATTTTCATCATTCACACAATTCTATCAAATTTCATGTGTTTAAAAACAACATTTTCATCATTCACACAATTCTATCTAATTTCATGGGTTTAACAACAACATTTTCATCATTCACACAATTCTATCTAATTTCAAGGGTTTAACAATAACATTTTCATCATTCACACAATTCAATCAAATTTCACGGGTTTAAAACATGATTTACATCATTCCCAAAATTCAATAAAATTTCATGGGTTTAAACACCAACATTTTTATGATTAACAATATTCAATCAAATTTCATGGGTTTAACAACAACATTTTCATCATTTCCACAATTTCATCAAATTTCATGTGTTTAACAATAATATTTTAATTTTTCACACAATTTAATCAAATTTCATGGGTTTAACAAAAATATTTTAATCATTCACACAATTGTATCAAATGTCATGGGTTTAACAGCAACATTTTCATCATTCACACAATTCTATCTAATTTCATGCGTTTAACAACAACATTTTCATCATTCACACAATTCTATCTAATTTCATGGGTTTAACAAAATTGTCATCATTCACACAATTCAATCAAATTTCACGGGTTTAAAACGTGATTTACATCATTCCCACAATTCAATTCAATTTCATGGGTTTAACACCAACATTTTTATGATTAACAGTATTCAATCAAATTTCATGGGTTTAACAACAACATTTTCATCATTTCCACAATTTCATCAAATTTCATGGGTTTAACAATAATATTTTAATTAGTCACACAATTTAATCAACTATCATGGGTTTAAGAACAATATTTTAATCATTCAAACAATTGAATCAAATGTCATGGGGTTAACAACAACATTTTCACCATTCACACAATTCAATCAAATTTCTTGGGTTTGAAACAAGATTTACATCATTCCCACAATTCAATCAAATTTCATGGGTTTAACACCAACGTTTTTATGATTAACAATATTCAATCAAATTTCATGTGTTTAACAATAATATTTTAATTTTTCACACAATTTAATCAAATTTCATGGGTTTAACAACAATATTTTAATCATTCACACAATTGTATCAAATGTCATGGGTTTAACAGCAACATTTTCATCATTCACACAATTCTACCTAATTTCATGGGTTTAACAACAACATTTCCATCATTCACACAATTCTATCTAATTTCATGGGTTTAACAACATTTTCATCATTCACACAATTCAATCAAATTTCACAGGTTTAAAACATGATTTACATCATTCCCACAATTCAATTAAATTTCATGGGTTTAACACCAACATTTTTATGATTAACAATATTCAATTAAATTTCATGGGTTTAACAACAACATTTTCATCATTTCCACAATTTAATCAAATTTCATGGGTTTAACAATAATATTTTAATTAATCACACAATTTAATCAACTATCATGGGTTTAAGAACAACATTTACGTCATTCACACAATTGAATCAAATGTCATGGGGTTAACAACAACATTTTCATCATTCACACAATTCAATCAAATTTCTTGGGTTTGAAACAAGATTTACATCATTCCCACAATTCAATCAAATTTCATGGGTTTAACAATAATATTTTAATTATTCACACAATTCAATCAGATTTCATGGGTTTACCAACAACATTTTCATCAATCACACAATTCTATCAAATTTCATGGGTTTAACAACAATATTTTAATCATTCACACAATTGTATCAAATTTCATGGGTTAATCAACAACATTTTCAGCATTCACACAATTCTATCTAATTTCATGGGTTTAACAACAACATTTACGTCATTCACACAATTCTATCTAATTTCATGGGTTTAACAACAACATTTTCATCATTCACACAATTCAATCAAATTTCACGGGTTTAACAAAAACATTTTCATCATTTCCACAATTTAATCAAATTTCATGGGTTTAACAATAATATTTTAATTATTCACACAATTCAATCAGATTTTATGGGTTTACCAACAACATTTTCATCATTCACACAATTCAATCAAATTTCACGGGTTTAAAACATGATTTACATCATTCCCACAATTCAATTATATTTCATGGGTTTAACACCAATTTTTATGATTAACAATATTCAATCAAATATCATGGGTTTAACAACAACATTTTCATCATTTCCACAATTTAATTAAATTTCATGGGTTTAACAAAAATATTTTAATTATTCACACAATTTAATAAAATTTCATGGGTTTAAGAACAATATTTTAATCATTCTCACAATTGAATCAAATTTCATGGGTTTAACAACAACATTTTCATCATACACACCTTAATCAAATTTCATGGGTTTAACAACAACATTTTCATCATTCACACAATTCAATCAAGTTTCTTGGGTTTAAAACAAGATTTACATCATTCCCACAATTCAATCAAATTTCATGGGTTTAGCACCAACATTTTTATGATTAACAATATTCAATCAAATTTCATGGGTTTAACAACAACATTTCCATCATTTCCACAATTTAATCAAATTTCATGGGTTTAACAATAATATTTTAATTATTCACACAATTTAATCAGATTTCATGGGTTTACAAATAACATTTTCATCATTTACACAATTCTATCTAATTTCATCGATTCCACAACAACATTTTCATCATTCACACAATTCTATCAAATTTCATGTGTTTAAAAACAACATTTTCATCATTCACACAATTCTATCTAATTTCATGGGTTTAACAACAACATTTTCATCATTCACACAATTCTATCTAATTTCAAGGGTTTAACAATAACATTTTCATCATTCACACAATTCAATCAAATTTCACGGGTTTAAAACATGATTTACATCATTCCCAAAATTCAATAAAATTTCATGGGTTTAACACCATCATTTTTATGATTAATAATATTCAATCAAATTTCATGGGTTTAACAACAACATTTTCATCATTTCCACAATTTCATCAAATTTCATGGGTTTAACAATAATATTATAATTAATCACACAATTTAATCAACTATCATGGGTTTAAGAACAATATTTTAATCATTCACACAATTGAATCAAATGTCATGGGGTTAACAACAACATTTTCATCATTCACACAATTCAATCAAATTTCTTGGGTTTGAAACAAGATTTATATCATTCCCACAATTCAATCAACTTAAATGGGTTTAACACCAACGTTTTTATGATTAACAATATTCAATCAAATTTCATGTGTTTAACAATAATATTTTAATTTTTCACACAATTTAATCAAATTTCATGGGTTTAACAAAAATATTTTAATCATTCACACAATTGTATCAAATGTCATGGGTTTAACAGCAACATTTTCATCATTCACACAATTCTATCTAATTTCATGCGTTTAACGACAACATTTTCATCATTCACACAATTCTATCTAATTTCATGGGTTTAACAAAATTGTCATCATTCATACAATTCAATCAAATTTCACGGGTTTAAAACGTGATTTACATCATTCCCACAATTCAATTCAATTTCATGGGTTTAACACCAACATTTTTATGATTAACAATATTCAATCAAATTTCATGGGTTTAACAACAACATTTTCATCATTTCCACAATTTCATCAAATTTCATGGGTTTAACAATAATATTTTAATTAATCACACAATTTAATCAACTATCATGGGTTTAAGAACAATATTTTAATCATTCAAACAATTGAATCAAATGTCATGGGGTTAACAACAACATTTTCATCATTCACACAATTCAATCAAATTTCTTGGGTTTGAAACAAGATTTACATCATTCCCACAATTCAATCAAATTTCATGGGTTTAACACCAACGTTTTTATGATTAACAATATTCAATCAAATTTCATGTGTTTAACAATAATATTTTAACTTTTCACACAATTTAATCAAATTTCATGGGTTTAACAACAATATTTTAATCATTCACACAATTGTATCAAATGTCATGGGTTTAACAGCAACATTTTCATCATTCACACAATTCTACCTAATTTCATGGGTTTAACAACAACATTTCCATCATTCACACAATTCTATCTAATTTCATGGGTTTAACAACATTTTCATCATTCACACAATTCAATCAAATTTCACGGGTTTAAAACATGATTTACATCATTCCCACAATTCAATTAAATTTCATGGGTTTAACACCAACATTTTTATGATTAACAATATTCAATTAAATTTCATGGGTTTAACAACAACATTTTCATCATTTCCACAATTTAATCAAATTTCATGGGTTTAACAATAATATTTTAATTAATCACACAATTTAATCAACTATCATGGGTTTAAGAACAATATTTTAATCATTCACACAATTGAATCAAATGTCATGGGGTTAACAACAACATTTTCATCATTCACACAATTCAATCAAATTTCTTGGGTTTGAAACAAGATTTACATCATTCCCACAATTCAATCAAATTTCATGGGTTTAACAATAATATTTTAATTATTCACACAATTCAATCAGATTTCATGGGTTTACCAACAACATTTTCATCAATCACACAATTCTATCTAATTTCATTGGTTTAACAACAACATTTTCATCATTCACACAATTCTATCTAATTTCATGGGTTTATCAACAACATTTTCAGCATTCACACAATTCTATCTAATTTCATGGGTTTAACAACAACATTTACGTCATTCACACAATTCTATCTAATTTCATGGGTTTAACAACAACATTTTCATCATTCACACAATTCAATCAAATTTCACGGGTTTAACAAAAACATTTTCATCATTTCCACAATTTAATCAAATTTCATGGGTTTAACAATAATATTTTAATTATTCACACAATTCAATCAGATTTTATGGGTTTACCAACAACATTTTCATCATTCACACAATTCAATCAAATTTCACGGGTTTAAAACATGATTTACATCATTCCCACAATTCAATTATATTTCATGGGTTTAACACCAATATTTTTATGATTAACAATATTCAATCAAATATCATGGGTTTAACAACAACATTTTCATCATTTCCACAATTTAATTAAATTTCATGGGTTTAACAAAAATATTTTAATTATTCACACAATTTAATAAAATTTCATGGGTTTAAGAACAATATTTTAATCATTCTCACAATTGAATCAAATTTCATGGGTTTAACAACAACATTTTCATCATACACACCTTAATCAAATTTCATGGGTTTAACAACAACATTTTCATCATTCACACAATTCAATCAAGTTTCTTGGGTTTAAAACAAGATTTACATCATTCCCACACTTCAATCAAATTTCATGGGTTTAGCACCAACATTTTTATGATTAACAATATTCAATCAAATTTCATGGGTTTAACAACAACATTTCCATCATTTCCACAATTTAATCAAATTTCATGGGTTTAACAATAATATTTTAATTATTCACACAATTTAATCAGATTTCATGGGTTTACAAATAACATTTTCATCATTTACACAATTCTATCTAATTTCATCGATTCCACAACAACATTTTCATCATTCACACAATTCTATCAAATTTCATGTGTTTAAAAACAACATTTTCATCATTCACACAATTCTATCTAATTTCATGGGTTTAACAACAACATTTTCATCATTCACACAATTCTATCTAATTTCAAGGGTTTAACAATAACATTTTCATCATTCACACAATTCAATCAAATTTCACGGGTTTAAAACATGATTTACATCATTCCCAATATTCAATAAAATTTCATGGGTTTAACACCATCATTTTTATGATTAATAATATTCAATCAAATTTCATGGGTTTAACAACAACATTTTCATCATTTCCACAATTTCATCAAATTTCATGGGTTTAACAATAATATTATAATTAATCACACAATTTAATCAACTATCATGGGTTTAAGAACAATATTTTAATCATTCACACAATTGAATCAAATGTCATGGGGTTAACAACAACATTTTCATCATTCACACAATTCAATCAAATTTCTTGGGTTTGAAACAAGATTTACATCATTCCCACAATTCAATCAACTTAAATGGGTTTAACACCAACGTTTTTATGATTAACAATATTCAATCAAATTTCATGTGTTTAACAATAATATTTTAATTTTTCACACAATTTAATCAAATTTCATGGGTTTAACAAAAATATTTTAATCATTCACACAATTGTATCAAATGTCATGGGTTTAACAGCAACATTTTCATCATTCACACAATTCTATCTAATTTCATGCGTTTAACGACAACATTTTCATCATTCACACAATTCTATCTAATTTCATGGGTTTATGAAAAATTGTCATCATTCACACAATTCAATCAAATTTCACGGGTTTAAAACGTGATTTACATCATTCCCACAATTCAATTCAATTTCATGGGTTTAACACCAACATTTTTATGATTAACAATATTCAATCAAATTTCATGGGTTTAACAACAACATTTTCATCATTTCCACAATTTCATCAAATTTCATGGGTTTAACAATAATATTTTAATTAATCACACAATTTAATCAACTATCATGGGTTTAAGAACAATATTTTAATCATTCAAACAATTGAATCAAATGTCATGGGGTTAACAACAACATTTTCATCATTCACACAATTCAATCAAATTTCTTGGGTTTGAAACAAGATTTACATCATTCCCACAATTCAATCAAATTTCATGGGTTTAACACCAACGTTTTTATGATTAACAATATTCAATCAAATTTCATGTGTTTAACAATAATATTTTAACTTTTCACACAATTTAATCAAATTTCATGGGTTTAACAACAATATTTTAATCATTCACACAATTGTATCAAATGTCATGGGTTTAACAGCAACATTTTCATCATTCACACAATTCTACCTAATTTCATGGGTTTAACAACAACATTTCCATCATTCACACAATTCTATCTAATTTCATGGGTTTAACAACATTTTCATCATTCACACAATTCAATCAAATTTCACGGGTTTAAAACATGATTTACATCATTCCCACAATTCAATTAAATTTCATGGGTTTAACACCAACATTTTTATGATTAACAATATTCAATTAAATTTCATGGGTTTAACAACAACATTTTCATCATTTCCACAATTTAATCAAATTTCATGGGTTTAACAATAATATTTTAATTAATCACACAATTTAATCAACTATCATGGGTTTAAGAACAATATTTTAATCATTCACACAATTGAATCAAATGTCATGGGGTTAACAACAACATTTTCATCATTCACACAATTCAATCAAATTTCTTGGGTTTGAAACAAGATTTACATCATTCCCACAATTCAATCAAATTTCATGGGTTTAACAATAATATTTTAATTATTCACACAATTCAATCAGATTTCATGGGTTTACCAACAACATTTTCATCAATCACACAATTCTATCTAATTTCATTGGTTTAACAACAACATTTTCATCATTCACACAATTCTATCTAATTTCATGGGTTTATCAACAACATTTTCAGCATTCACACAATTCTATCTAATTTCATGGGTTTAACAACAACATTTACGTCATTCACACAATTCTATCTAATTTCATGGGTTTAACAACAACATTTTCATCATTCACACAATTCAATCAAATTTCACGGGTTTAACAAAAACATTTTCATCATTTCCACAATTTAATCAAATTTCATGGGTTTAACAATAATATTTTAATTATTCACACAATTCAATCAGATTTTATGGGTTTACCAACAACATTTTCATCATTCACACAATTCAATCAAATTTCACGGGTTTAAAACATGATTTACATCATTCCCACAATTCAATTATATTTCATGGGTTTAACACCAATATTTTTATGATTAACAATATTCAATCAAATATCATGGGTTTAACAACAACATTTTCATCATTTCCACAATTTAATTAAATTTCATGGGTTTAACAAAAATATTTTAATTATTCACACAATTTAATAAAATTTCATGGGTTTAAGAACAATATTTTAATCATTCTCACAATTGAATCAAATTTCATGGGTTTAACAACAACATTTTCATCATTCACACACCTTAATCAAATTTCATGGGTTTAACAACAACATTTTCATCATTCACACAATTCAATCAAGTTTCTTGGGTTTAAAACAAGATTTACATCATTCCCACACTTCAATCAAATTTCATGGGTTTAGCACCAACATTTTTATGATTAACAATATTCAATCAAATTTCATGGGTTTAACAACAACATTTCCATCATTTCCACAATTTAATCAAATTTCATGGGTTTAACAATAATATTTTAATTATTCACACAATTTAATCAGATTTCATGGGTTTACAAATAACATTTTCATCATTTACACAATTCTATCTAATTTCATCGATTCCACAACAACATTTTCATCATTCACACAATTCTATCAAATTTCATGTGTTTAAAAACAACATTTTCATCATTCACACAATTCTATCTAATTTCATGGGTTTAACAACAACATTTTCATCATTCACACAATTCTATCTAATTTCAAGGGTTTAACAATAACATTTTCATCATTCACACAATTCAATCAAATTTCACGGGTTTAAAACATGATTTACATCATTCCCAAAATTCAATAAAATTTCATGGGTTTAAACACCAACATTTTTATGATTAACAATATTCAATCAAATTTCATGGGTTTAACAACAACATTTTCATCATTTCCACAATTTCATCAAATTTCATGTGTTTAACAATAATATTTTAATTTTTCACACAATTTAATCAAATTTCATGGGTTTAACAAAAATATTTTAATCATTCACACAATTGTATCAAATGTCATGGGTTTAACAGCAACATTTTCATCATTCACACAATTCTATCTAATTTCATGCGTTTAACAACAACATTTTCATCATTCACACAATTCTATCTAATTTCATGGGTTTAACAAAATTGTCATCATTCACACAATTCAATCAAATTTCACGGGTTTAAAACGTGATTTACATCATTCCCACAATTCAATTCAATTTCATGGGTTTAACACCAACATTTTTATGATTAACAGTATTCAATCAAATTTCATGGGTTTAACAACAACATTTTCATCATTTCCACAATTTCATCAAATTTCATGGGTTTAACAATAATATTTTAATTAGTCACACAATTTAATCAACTATCATGGGTTTAAGAACAATATTTTAATCATTCAAACAATTGAATCAAATGTCATGGGGTTAACAACAACATTTTCACCATTCACACAATTCAATCAAATTTCTTGGGTTTGAAACAAGATTTACATCATTCCCACAATTCAATCAAATTTCATGGGTTTAACACCAACGTTTTTATGATTAACAATATTCAATCAAATTTCATGTGTTTAACAATAATATTTTAATTTTTCACACAATTTAATCAAATTTCATGGGTTTAACAACAATATTTTAATCATTCACACAATTGTATCAAATGTCATGGGTTTAATAGCAACATTTTCATCATTCACACAATTCTACCTAATTTCATGGGTTTAACAACAACATTTACGTCATTCACACAATTCTATCTAATTTCATGGGTCTAACAACAACATTTTCATCATTCACACAATTCAATCAAATTTCACGGGTTTAACAAAAACATTTTCATCATTTCCACAATTTAATCAAATTTCATGGGTTTAACAATAATATTTAATTATTCAACAATTCAATCAGATTTTTGGGTTTACCAACAACATTTTCATCATTCACACAATTCAATCAAATTTCACGGGTTTAAAACATGATTTACATCATTCCCACAATTCAATTATATTTCATGGGTTTAACACCAATATTTTTATGATTAACAATATTCAATCAAATATCATGGGTTTAACAACAACATTTTCATCATTTCCACAATTTAATTAAATTTCATGGGTTTAACAAAAATATTTTAATTATTCACACAATTTAATAAAATTTCATGGGTTTAAGAACAATATTTTAATCATTCTCACAATTGAATCAAATTTCATGGGTTTAACAACAACATTTTCATCATTCACACACCTTAATCAAATTTCATGGGTTTAACAACAACATTTTCATCATTCACACAATTCAATCAAGTTTCTGGGTTTAAAACAAGATTTACATCATTCCCACAATTCAATCAAATTTCATGGGTTTAGCACCAACATTTTTATGATTAACAATTTCAATCAAATTTCATGGGTTTAACAACAACATTTCCATCATTTCCACAATTTAATCAAATTTCATGGGTTTAACAATAATATTTTAATTATTCACACATTTAATCAGATTTCATGGGTTTACAAATAACATTTTCATCATTTACACAATTCTATCTAATTTCATCGATTCCACAACAACATTTTCATCATTCACACAATTCTATCAAATTTCATGTGTTTAAAAACAACATTTTCATCATTCACACAATTCTATCTAATTTCATGGGTTAACAACAACATTTTCATCATTCACACAATTCTATCTAATTCAAGGGTTTAACAATAACATTTTCATCATTCACACAATTCAATCAAATTTCACGGGTTAAAAACATGATTTACATCATTCCCAAAATTCAATAAAATTTCATGGGTTTAAACACCAACATTTTTATGATTAACAATATTCAATCAAATTTCATGGGTTTAACAACAACATTTTCATCATTTCCACAATTTCATCAAATTTCATGTGTTTAAAATAATATTTTAATTTTTCACACAATTTAATCAAATTTCATGGGTTTAACAAAAATATTTAATCATTCACACAATTGTATCAAATGTCATGGGTTTAACAGCAACATTTTCATCATTCACACAATTCTATCTAATTTCATGGTTTAACAACAACATTTTCATCATTCACACAATTCTATCTAATTTCATGGGTTTAACAAATTGTCATCATTCACACAATTCAATCAAATTTCACGGGTTTAAAACGTGATTTACATCATTCCACAATTCAATTCAATTTCATGGGTTTAACACCAACATTTTTATGATTAACAGTATTCAATCAAATTTCATGGGTTTAACAACAACATTTTCATCATTTCCACAATTTCATCAAATTTCATGGGTTTAACAATAATATTTTAATTAGTCACACAATTTAATCAACTATCATGGGTTTAAGAACAATATTTTAATCATTCAAACAATTGAATCAAATGTCATGGGGTTAACAACAACATTTTCACATTCACACAATTCAATCAAATTTCTTGGGTTTGAAACAAGATTTACATCATTCCCACAATTCAATCAAATTTCATGGGTTTAACACCAACGTTTTTATGATTAACAATATTCAATCAAATTTCATGTGTTTAACAATAATATTTTAAATTTCACAACATTTAATCAAATTTCATGGGTTTAACAACAATATTTTAATCATTCACACAATTGTATCAAATGTCATGGGTTTAAAGCAACATTTTCATCATTCACACAATTCTACCTAATTTCATGGGTTTAACAACAACATTTCCATCATTCACACAATTCTATCTAATTTCATGGGTTTAACAACATTTTCATCATTCACACAATTCAATCAAATTTCACAGGGTTTAAAACATGATTTACATCATTCCCACAATTCAATTAAATTTCATGGGTTTAACACCAACATTTTTATGATTAACAATATTCAATTAAATTTCATGGGTTTAACAACAACATTTTCATCATTTCCACAATTTAATCAAATTTCATGGGTTTAACAATAATATTTTAATTAATCACACAATTTAATCAACTATCATGGGTTTAAGAACAACATTTACGTCATTCACACAATTGAATCAAATGTCATGGGGTTAACAACAACATTTTCATCATTCACACAATTCAATCAAATTTCTTGGGTTTGAAACAAGATTTACATCATTCCCACAATTCAATCAAATTTCATGGGTTTAACAAATATTTTAATTATTCACACAATTCAATCAGATTTCATGGGTTTACCAACAACATTTTCATCAATCACACAATTCTATCTAATTTCATTGGTTTAACAACAACATTTTCATCATTCACACAATTCTATCTAATTTCATGGGTTTATCAACAACATTTTCAGCATTCACACAATTCTATCTAATTTCATGGGTTTAACAACAACATTTACGTCATTCACACAATTCTATCTAATTTCATGGGTTTAACAACAACATTTTCATCATTCACACAATTCAATCAAATTTCACGGGTTTAACAAAAACATTTTCATCATTTCCACAATTAATCAAATTTCATGGGTTTAACAAAATATTTTAATATTCACACAATTCAATCAGATTTTATGGGTTTACCAACAACATTTTCATCATTCACACAATTCAATCAAATTTCACGGGTTTAAAACATGATTTACATCATTCCCACAATTCAATATATTTCATGGGTTAACACCAATATTTTTATGATTAACAATATTCAATCAAATATCATGGGTTTACAACAACATTTCATCATTTCCACAATTTAATTAAATTTCATGGGTTTAACAAAAATATTTAATTATTCACACAATTTAATAAAATTTCATGGGTTTAAGAACAATATTTTAATCATTCTCACAATTGAATCAAATTTCATGGGTTTAACAACAACATTTTCATCATTCACACACTTAATCAAATTTCATGGGTTTAACAACAACATTTTCATCATTCACACAATTCAATCAAGTTTCTTGGGTTTAAAACAAGATTTACATCATTCCACAATTCAATCAAATTTCATGGGTTTAGCACCAACATTTTTATGATTAACAATATTCAATCAAATTTCATGGGTTTAACAACAACATTTCCATCATTTCCACAATTTAATCAAATTCATGGGTTTAACAATAATATTTAATTATTCACACAATTTAATCAGATTTCATGGGTTTACAAATAACATTTTCATCATTTACACAATTCTATCTAATTTCATCGATTCCACAACAACATTTTCATCATTCACACAATTCTATCAAATTTCATGGTTTAAAAACAACATTTCATCATTCACACAATTCTATCTAATTTCATGGGTTAACAACAACATTTCATCATTCACACAATTCTATCTAATTTCAAGGGTTTAACAATAACATTTTCATCATTCACACAATTCTATCTAATTTCAGGGTTTAAAACATGATTTACATCATTCCCAAAATTCAATAAATTTCATGGGTTTAAACACCAACATTTTATGATTAACAATATTCAATCAAATTTCATGGGTTTAACAAACAACATTTCATCATTTCCACAATTTCATCAAATTTCATGTGTTTAACAATAATATTTTAATTTTCACACAATTTAATCAAATTTCATGGGTTTAACAAAAATATTTTAATCATTCACACATTGTATCAAATGTCATGGGTTTAACAGCAACATTTTCATCATTCACACAATTCTATCTAAATTCATGCGTTTAACAACAACATTTTCATCATTCACACAATTCTATCTATTTCATGGGTTAAACAAAATGTCATCATTCACACAATTCAATCAAATTTCACGGGTTTAAAACGTGATTTACATCATTCCCACAATTCAATTCAATTTCATGGGTTTAACACCAACATTTTTATGATTAACAGTATTCAATCAAATTTCATGGGTTTAACAACAACATTTTCATCATTTCCACAATTTCATCAAATTTCATGGGTTTAACAATAATATTTAATTAGTCACACAATTTAATCAACTATCATGGGTTAAGAACAATATTTTAATCATTCAAACAATTGAATCAAATGTCATGGGGTTAACAACAACATTTCACCATTCACACAATTCAATCAAATTTCTTGGGTTTGAAACAAGATTTACATCATTCCCACAATTCAATCAAATTTCATGGGTTTAACACCAACGTTTTATGATTAACAATATTCAATCAAATTTCATGTGTTTAACAATAATATTTTAATTTTTCACACAATTTAATCAAATTTCATGGGTTTAACAACAATATTTTAATCATTCACACAATTGTATCAAATGTCATGGGTTTATAGCAACATTTTCATCATTCACACAATTCTACCTAATTTCATGGGTTTAACAACAACATTTCATCATTCACACAATTCTATCTAATTTCATGGGTTTAACAACATTTCATCATTCACACAATTCAATCAAATTTCACAGGTTTAAAACATGATTTACATCATTCCCACAATTCAATTAAATTTCATGGGTTTAACACCAACATTTTATGATTAACAATATTCAATTAAATTTCATGGGTTTAACAACAACATTTCATCATTTCCACAATTAATCAAATTTCATGGGTTTAACAATAATTTTAATTAATCACACAATTTAATCAACTATCATGGGTTTAAGAACAACATTTACGTCATTCACACAATTGAATCAAATGTCATGGGGTTAACAACAACATTTCATCATTCACACAATTCAATCAAATTTCTTGGGTTTGAAACAAGATTTACATCATTCCCACAATTCAATCAAATTTCATGGGTTTAACAATAATATTTTAATTATTCACACAATTCAATCAGATTTCATGGGTTTACCACAACATTTTCATCAATCACACAATTCTATCTAATTTCATTGGTTTAACAACAACATTTTCATCATTCACACAATTCTATCTAATTTCATGGGTTTATCAACAACATTTTCAGCATTCACACAATTCTATCTAATTTCATGGGTTTAACAACAACATTTACGTCATTCACACAATTCTATCTAATTTCATGGGTTTAACAACAACATTTTCATCATTCACACAATTCAATCAAATTTCACGGGTTAACAAAAACATTTTCATCATTTCCACAATTTAATCAAATTTCATGGGTTTAACAATAATATTTAATTATTCACACAATTCAATCAGATTTATGGGTTTACCAACAACATTTCATCATTCACACAATTCAATCAAATTTCACGGGTTTAAAACATGATTTACATCATTCCCACAATTCAATTATATTTCATGGGTTTAACACCAATATTTTTATGATTAACAATATTCAATCAAATATCATGGGTTTAACAACAACATTTCATCATTTCCACAATTTAATTAAATTTCATGGTTTAACAAAAATATTTTAATTATTCACACAATTTAATAAAATTTCATGGGTTTAAGAACAATATTTTAATCATTCTCACAATTGAATCAAATTTCATGGGTTTAACAACAACATTTTCATCATTCACCACCTTAATCAAATTTCATGGGTTTAACAACAACATTTTCATCATTCACACAATTCAATCAAGTTTCTTGGGTTTAAAACAAGATTTACATCATTCCACAAATTCAATCAATTTCATGGGTTTAGCACCAACATTTTATGATTAACAATATTCAATCAAATTTCATGGGTTTAACAACAACATTTCCATCATTTCCACAATTTAATCAAATTTCATGGGTTTAACAATAATATTTTAATTATTCACACAATTTAATCAGATTTCATGGGTTTACAAATAACATTTCATCATTTACACAATTCTATCTAATTTCATCGATTCCACAACAACATTTTCATCATTCACACAATTCTATCAAATTTCATGGTTTAAAAACAACATTTTCATCATTCACACAATTCTATCTAATTTCATGGGTTTAACAACAACATTTTCATCATTCACACAATTCTATCTAATTTCAAGGGTTTAACAATAACATTTTCATCATTCACACAATTCAATCAAATTTCACGGGTTTAAAACATGATTTACATCATTCCCAAAATTCAATAAATTTCATGGGTTAAACACCAACATTTTTATGATTAACAATATTCAATCAAATTTCATGGGTTTACAACAACATTTTCATCATTTCCACAATTCATCAAATTTCATGTGTTTAACAATAATATTTTAATTTTTCACACAATTTAATCAAATTTCATGGGTTAACAAAAATATTTAATCATTCACACAATTGTATCAAATGTCATGGGGTTTAACAGCAACATTTTCATCATTCACACAATTTCTATAATTTCATGCGTTTAACAACAACATTTCATCATTCACACAATTCTATCTAATTTCATGGGTTTAACAAATTGTCATCATTCACACAATTCAATCAAATTTCACGGGTTTAAAACGTGATTTACATCATTCCCACAATTCAATTCAATTTCATGGGTTTAACACCAACATTTTATGATTAACAGTATTCAATCAAATTTCATGGGTTTAACAACAACATTTTCATCATTTCCACAATTTCATCAAATTTCATGGGTTTAACAATAATATTTTAATTAGTCACACATTTAATCAACTATCATGGGTTTAAGAACAATATTTTAATCATTCAAACAATTGAATCAAATGTCATGGGTTAACAACAACATTTTCACCATTCACACAATTCAATCAAATTTCTTGGGTTTGAAACAAGATTTACATCATTCCCACAATTCAATCAAATTTCATGGGTTTAACACCAACGTTTTTATGATTAACAATATTCAATCAAATTTCATGTGTTTAACAATAATATTTTAATTTTTCACACAATTTAATCAAATTTCATGGGTTTAACAACAATATTTTAATCATTCACACAATTGTATCAAATGTCATGGGTTTAATAGCAACATTTTCATCATTCACACAATTCTACCTAATTTCATGGGTTAACAACAACATTTCCATCATTCACACAATTCTATCTAATTTCATGGGTTTAACAACATTTTCATCATTCACACAATTCAATCAAATTTCACAGGGTTTAAAACATGATTTACATCATTCCCACAATTCAATTAAATTTCATGGGTTTAACACCAACATTTTTATGATTAACAATATTCAATTAAATTTCATGGGTTTAACAACAACATTTCATCATTTCCACAATTTAATCAAATTTCATGGGTTTAACAATAATATTTTAATTAATCACACAATTTAATCAACTATCATGGGTTTAAGAACAACATTTACGTCATTCACAATTGAATCAAATGTCATGGGGTAACAACAACATTTTCATCATTCACACAATTCAATCAAATTTCTTGGGTTTGAAACAAGATTTACATCATTCCCACAATTCAATCAAATTTCATGGGTTTAACAATAATATTTTAATTATTCACACAATTCAATCAGATTTCATGGGTTTACCAACAACATTTTCATCAATCACACAATTCTATCTAATTCATTGGTTTAACAACAACATTTCATCATTCACACAATTCTATCTAATTTCATGGGTTTATCAACAACATTTTCAGCATTCACACAATTCTATCTAATTTCATGGGTTTAACAACAACATTTACGTCATTCACACAATTCTATCTAATTTCATGGGTTTAACAACAACATTTTCATCATTCACACAATTCAATCAAATTTCACGGGTTTAAAAAAACATTTTCATCATTTCCACAATTAATCAAATTTCATGGGTTTAACAATAATATTTTAATTATTCACACAATTCAATCAGATTTTATGGGTTTACCAACAACATTTTCATCATTCACACAATTCAATCAAATTTCACGGGTTTAAAACATGATTTACATCATTCCCACAATTCAATATATTTCATGGGTTTAACACCAATATTTTTATGATTAACAATATTCAATCAAATATCATGGGTTTAACAACAACATTTTCATCATTTCCACAATTTAATAAATTTCATGGGTTTAACAAAAATATTTTATTATTCACACAATTTAATAAAATTTCATGGGTTTAAGAACAATATTTAATCATTCTCACAATTGAATCAAATTCATGGGTTTAACAACAACATTTTCATCATTCACACACCTTAATCAAATTTCATGGGTTTAACAACAACATTTTCATCATTCACACAATTCAATCAAGTTTCTTGGGTTTAAAACAAGATTTACATCATTCCCACAATTCAATCAAATTTCATGGGTTAGCACCAACATTTTTATGATTAACAATATTCAATCAAATTTCATGGGTTTAACAACAACATTTCCATCATTTCCACAATTTAATCAAATTTCATGGGTTTAACAATAATATTTTATTATTCACAATTTAATCAGATTCATGGGTTTACAAATAACATTTCATCATTTACACAATTCTATCTAATTTCATCGATTCCACAACAACATTTTCATCATTCACACAATTCTATCAAATTTCATGTGTTTAAAAACAACATTTTCATCATTCACACAATTCTATCTAATTTCATGGGTTTAACAACAACATTTTCATCAGTCACACAATTCTATCTAATTTCAAGGGTTTAACAATAACATTTTCATCATTCACACAATTCAATCAAATTTCACGGGTTTAAAACATGATTTACATCATTCCCAAAATCAATAAATTTCATGGGTTTAAACACCACATTTTTATGATTAACAATATTCAATCAAATTTCATGGGTTTAACAACAACATTTCATCATTTCCACAATTTCATCAATTTCATGTGTTTAACAATAATATTTTAATTTTTACACAATTTAATCAATTTCATGGGTTTAACAAAAATATTTAATCATTCACACAATTGTCAAATGTCATGGGTTTAACAGCAACATTTTCATCATTCACACAATTCTATCTAATTTCATGCGTTTAACAACAACATTCATTCATTCACACAATTCTATCTAATTTCATGGGTTTAAACAAAATTGTCATCATTCACACAATTCAATCAAATTTCACGGGTTTAAAACGTGATTTACATCATTCCCACAATTCAATTCAATTTCATGGGTTTAACACCAACATTTTATGATTAACAGTATTCAATCAAATTTCATGGGTTTAACAACAACATTTTCATCATTTCCACAATTTCATCAAATTTCATGGGTTTAACAATAATATTTTAATTAGTCACACAATTAATCAACTATCATGGGTTTAGAACAATATTTTAATCATTCAAACAATTGAATCAAATGTCATGGGGTTAACAACAACATTTTCACCATTCACACAATTCAATCAAATTTCTTGGGTTTGAAACAAGATTTACATCATTCCCACAATTCAATCAAATTTCATGGGTTTAACACCAACGTTTTATGATTAACAATATTCAATCAAATTTCATGGGTTTAACAAAATATTTTAATTTTCACACATTTAATCAAATTTCATGGGTTTAACAAACAATATTTTAATCATTCACACAATTGTATCAAATGTCATGGGTTTAATAGCAACATTTTCATCATTCACACAATTCACCTAATTTCATGGGTTTAACAACAACATTTCATCATTCACACAATTCTATCTAATTTCATGGGTTTAACAACATTTTCATCATTCACACAATTCAATCAATTTCACAGGTTTAAAACATGATTTACATCATTCCACAATTCAATTAAATTCATGGGTTAACACCAACATTTTTATGATTAACATATTCAATAAATTTCATGGGTTTACAACAACATTTTCATCATTTCCACAATTTAATCAAATTCATGGGTTTAACAATAATATTTTAATTAATCACACAATTTAATCAACTATCATGGGTTT
>NW_026113360.1:0-27228 GCF_024323335.1 Lathyrus oleraceus | reverse complement strand
TAAAACAAAAACAAAAATCAAACAGCTCGCTAAGTTGAACACCCACAGGGCGACTTAGGCAAAAAGGAGCGTCTCGGTGGATTGAAAACCGAAAGGGCGATCCAGGCAAAAGTTAGAGACAAATTGAAAAAAAAGAAGAATTTGATCCCGCTAGATTGAACACCTCACACTGGGGCAATCTAGGCAAAAATTTAGGGATTTGGCAAGTAACTGCATCTTGACAAGACTGTGCTCTATATCCGTCATCCGTCAGGGATTCTCGATTCGTCGTCGACTGAAGCTTTGAATACATCGAAAATTCAGGATGGTAGAGGAAAGGTCATTACGTTCAATGTAGCCCTCTCCAATATATATCACCGATTTCAAACTCTGTACAGATCTATGGAGTCTCGCCCTTTGCAGACTACCATCCCATCACATCAATTTGAGCTTTTATCCAATTATTTGCACTCTTATTTGTTTCAATCAACAAACGTTTTGCATGTTTTAATTGATAAAGTATCATTGTTTTCAAAGTAAACAAATTTTCAAAAAAATTGTTCTTTAAACAAGTGAACGTTCACAATGAGGGAAGGATACTTAGGAGACCCACAGTGCTCTCCCGGGGTGGTATGATTACCAGCAGGTAAGGACAATTGTTCGTATCTCGAGCATGACTGTATCTTGTCCTGCAGAACCTCGTATGGTCTCTCCTCAGTGAAGTTGCCCGATGCAGTTTTGTTTGAAGTTGTTTATCTTCATGTTCCCGGCAGTACAACATTCTTCCTCCAAGTCCCTGTTAGCGCTTTTTTGTGGGCATCCCCAGTAGAGTGCTGTTGAGCCCTATCATGGGGCCATACCTGGGGCACGTTTTTTTATCTAACGATCCTGCAGAGCCGAATCAGGGGCAGGGATAGTTGAACGGTGAAAAGGGCAGTGAAGGATTACGACGACGGTCCTGGAAAATTAATCAAGAAGACTCTTCAAAGTCTGATGATTGGAAAGTATGTATAAATCCAAGAGTTCAACCTCCGTGAAGTACGGACGAGTTGGGAATACAAGATGATGGAGCAGAAAAGTCCAGAAGAGTCTGGGAGTTCTTAAAAGTGGAAAGTCAACACCATGAGCGGATGATGAGTACCAGGTTCGACGAATCGACCGGTGTTCCTTTCAAACAAGCTGTATCTCCCCAGAGGATTGAGAGTGTGATCTCCCTGGCAGATTCGAGATCGTTGTCTCCTCAGCAAGCCTGAAGGTTTTATCATCCCCAGCCCAAGTCAGTATGGAAGCTATCAGAGTTATTTCCCCTGCAAAGATACCTGTGGGCAGTACCTTCTTTCCCAGCAGATCTAAAGGATTGTTTTCCCCAGCAGGCATGTGCTTGCCAGATCCCCCAGTTGAGAATCCCCGCTGAGCGCCTGGCGACTATTTTCCCGGGAGTCCCCTAGTGGAGTTTATCAGTAGACTGTTGGTGTGTTCCCAAACAATCGGTTTTGTGATGCTGTTACCTCCAGCATGGTGTGAGTGCTTATCCCAAGCAGGTTTGTGGGAATTCATCTCCAGTATGATTATGACGTGCTATCATCCTCGACAGAGTTGCTACTCTCCCACTATGGTTGTTCTCTCCACAGGGATTATTCTCCTCAGCAGAATGGTGTGGTTTTCCTCAGCAAGTTCCCCGAGTGGAGCGGGGTCTCATGAAATACATCTCCCAGAGTGATTCTCCTACATATGGATTGGTTGGGTCGTCCCTAATGGAGTAGCATTTATTTCTCCAGCAGAGTTCATCCTACCAGTGGATCGGACGAGTGTTCTGTAGTAGACTGATATCTGCATCCCCAGCTGAGTTGATTCTACCTATGGATCGCGTAGGTTATCCCTAGCGGAGTAACAGACATTCTCCCAAGCAGGGTTTATCCTATCTGAAGGTTGGTTGAGTCTTTCTCCCAGTGAAGTCGTTGTACCATTCCCCAAGCAGAGTTCTCCGCAGCAGAATATTTCCCCAAGAGGAGTCTCCCCACGGAGTCAGAGTATCTGGTCATTTCGGCTCCCTAGCCAGGGTTCATTTGCATTTTGCATGTAGTAATCATTGCATCTTCAAAAATCGCGTAGCATTTCCATTCCTAAATGGGGCATTACGCCATAGAAAAATTCAAACATATGCATTCATGTGTTCGAAACCCCATCAAACCGTATTCCCTGCAGAGACGGATTTTTGTTCAACCTGTACAACGCATTGGCTACAGTTACTCCAGTCAACATTTGGTGTTTATAATCCCCACAGAGGTTTATTTCCTCACCTGTTGGTGACAGAAAGTTTGTTTCTCCTAGTGAGGCCCCCTGCAAGTGTTCAGCCTAGCCCCTGTCATCTTGAGAATGTCAGTATACCCTGTCAGAACCCGTGTCTGGTCTTCTTTGGTGTCGGTAAACACCATCTTTCGGTGATTTCCAGTCATGCGTAAGTGTCTGGTCTTCTTTGATGTCGGTAAACATCCTCTTTCGATGTTCGTAACGTCGCTATCCCTTCCCTAGTGAAGATTACTCCTCTCCGTTGGTGTGTCGATAAACGTCGAGTTTTCCCAATCATCCGTTGATGATTTGGTTGTGTCCTCCTTCCCAAGTGAAGTATTCTCCTCTCCGTTGGTGTCGATAAACGTCGAGTTTTTCCTATTCGTCCTATGACGTCTAGTTGTACCCCTCTCCATGCAGAGTTACCTCTCTGTTGGTTTCGATAAACGTCGAGTTTTTCCTAGTTATCCGATGATGTCTAGTTGTACCCCCCTCCATGCAGAGTTACCTCTCCGTTGGTTTCGATAAACGTCGAGTTTTTCCCGATCATCCGTTGATGATTTGGTTGTGTCCTCCTTCCCAAGTGAAGTATCCTCCTCTCCGTTGGTGTCGATAAACGTCGAGTTTTTCCTAGTTATCCGGTGATGTCTAGTTGTACCCTCCCCATGTGGACTTACCTCTCCGTTGGTTTCGATAAACGACGAGTTTTTCCCAGTCGTCGTCGACGTCTGGTTGTGTTTCTCTTATTCCCATTCATCTGTAAATGTCTGGTCGATCTTTTTGGTGTCTGTAAACATCATCTTTCGATGTCTGTAAACGTCGAGTCTTCCCATTCATCTGTAATGTCTGGTCGATCTTTTGGTGTCTGTAAACATCATCTTTCGATGTCCGTAAACGTCGAGTATTTCCCATTCATCTGTAAATGTATGGCTGTCGATCCTTTTGGTGTCTGTAAACATCATCTTCCGATGTCTGTAAACGTCGAGGTTTTCTCCCATCATCCGTTGATGTCTGGTCGAGTCTCCCCAGTCATTCATTAATGTCTGGTTACCTCTCCGTTGGTTTCGATAAACGTCGAGTTTTTCTGGTCGTCCCCAGTTGGTTACCTCTCCGTTGGTCTTGGTAAACGTTGAGTTTTTCCCATTTCGTCCGTTGATGTATGGTTGTATCCCTTCCATTCATTCATTAATGTTTGGTTACCTCTCCGTTGGTCTTGGTAAACGTTGAGTTTTTCCCATTTCGTCCGTTGACGTATGGTTGTATCCCTCCCAGTTATTCAATAGCGTCTGGTTACCTCCGTTGGTCCCGGTAAACGCTGAGTTTTCCTAGTTGTCCGTCGGCATCTAGTTGTGATTTCTGTTCCCATTCGTCATCGTTGTGATGTCTGGATGTGGCCATACCCATTGAAAACCAAAACACAAAACAAAATACCCAGTAATAAATATCAAATCCCAGTGGACGTTTCCATCGGTGGATCCCTGTATTGTGCAAATCTACGGTTCTTGGTATTCAATCCCTGTTTACCCTGAAAGTCTGACAGCCGTTGCTCTCATCCATTCGGGTTCCCAGCTGATTGAATAGGGGCAGCTGTAGCACCTCAAATTTGCACCTATCATTATACATACATTTCATATTAGGTCATAGCATATCATGGTCCATTGCATAGCATTTGCATTGTCCCAGTTGCCTCCAGAGCAAGCAATCAGGAATTAGGTCAAACTAATCTCCTGATCAGTCAACCAAGCAAGCAAAGGAATTTCTCATTGAATCAAGGCCTTGGGGTTTGTCCAACAAGTTCACATGACTTGAGGGTCCATTTGAAGTATTTTGGTCGAGGGTTAAGGGCCAGAGGTCAGCAGTTCATGCCCAGACAGTCAAAAAAACCTGAAAAAGTCAACTATCAGTCAAAGCAGTGGATGGTGGTCATTCTTGTGGAATTTGGGCACCATGGTCAATAATCAAGAGTCCATACAACTTGAGACATCATTTGAAGTCAAGTTCTCAAGGAATTAGGGTTTTGAAGTCATCAGTCAATACACAATCAATCAGAAACCCTAAAAGTCAACTGTTGGTCAACTGTCTGTTTAAATCAGTGAATGGATGATTGGAATTGGTTTGTGAGAGTTCATTCATGCCCAAATAGTCATCATATATCATGCCAAACACCATCATGGAAGAATTTGAAGCCAGATCAAAAATTCCCCAAAACGGAAACTGGGCCTGTAACTGAAACTTACCAAAAATGGAAAGTTTTGATCCTCAAACTTACATCATGATACAAGCCTCAAATGAATTTTTGCCCAACATGAAAGTTGAAGATCTTGTTCTCCCATTTCCAAAAAGTCCTAGAACTCTCAATTCCATGTGTGGTTGGCAAGTTATGATCGAATCGATTTCAGAAAATCTTGAACTTCAAAGGGCCATATCTCCCAAACCGTTTGGCCAATTTTGGTGGGGTTTTTTCCTACAGTCACATTTGATCCCCTCTTTCCAAAATATAAATTTCATGAGCCAAAACTTCACCAATCAAAATGGCATATTTTGACCTTTTTCATTTAAATGAAAGTTTGACCAAGAGTTGACTTTTTGACTTAAACATTTTTTCAACATTTGGCCAATTGTAAAAGCTCATAAATGTCATTTAGAATGTGCTTGCAAAGTCAAAATATGCAGTACTTGCACCCATCATGAATCCATACTTGGTTGCTTGAATTGTAAGGAAAGTACAAATTCAACCATGCTTGTCCATACATTCCACCATACCATGATTTGTACTATGGAAACAGAATTTAAACCACCATTTGCTGTCATTTGAAGCTCCATTTAGCAGCATAAAACCACAAAAAGAAAGCCTTGCTAGCTTACTCAAACATTGGCCAAAGTACATGTTTACAACAACCATATCCCACATGGCCATGCTTTGTACCATGACAGCAAAATCATCACCATTTTCTGTCATGGCCATCCCCTAGTGACAGACCAAGACCATGGACAGTAGAAGAAGCATGGTTGATCCTCAAAAGAGGAGGGCACCTTGCTGTTACACTAAAAAAAAGGGCTGCTCACATCCTAAAAGAAAACTAGCTGCTATTTGCCCTGACCCTGCCATTTTCCTGTCAAAAAAAAACAAAAGAACAAAGTCTTCTAACCATACTGCAGACAGCATGATCTCAAAACCCTTGCTTGCTATTGGCATTGGATTTCTAGGCTGTCAAACTCAAAAAGTGGAAGCATAACAAAACAACAAAGCAACATCAAAGGGCAGGTTGGATCATTTTCTTCTGTCATGAAAAACCAATTGCAGCCACAAACCACTTGGCCCTTGCTCTCCCACACCAATACATAAAACAGAACTTTCAATCCCCCATTTTTTTGTCATAAGAAACCACAACAGCAGATTTCAAAACTTCATTATTTTCCTGTCATGAACAGCAACAATTAACCACCTCCAACTGCAGCAAAAAGACTGGCCCTGTTATTGGCATATGACTCCTTCTGTCCAAGCTTACAAAAAAAAACTGTCCATTGCCTGGCACAAGTTTTCTCACCATTCAGCTGCTATGAAAAAACAGCAGCAGTAGCCAACATAATCAATGGCATACTGCATCCATTTGGCTGGCCTTGTGTTCCAAAAAACTGCTAACCAACAGACCAAACACTTTCACTAATTCTCAAACCTCACCTTGCTACTTGTAATTTTCTGTCCAAACACAAAGTGAAAAAACCATCATAGCAGCCTCATGAAGCACAAGAGGCCTAGCCTGGCCCTGCTCAACCCAACATTCCCTCACCATTTTGCTGTCATTAACACCACAAACACATCAAACCAACAGAACTTCAACTCACTCTCAAAAAATCCATGTGCTCTCAAGTATTCATCTTTCATTTTTTTTGAACTTTCTTGCTAAAAAACCCCAAGAGCCCGAGTTGTATTTTGGTTTTATGATACACCAACCCTGCCACAAGACAGGTCACAAACCTTGCCTTGCCCTGCTGCTATCTTGCATCTCACCTCATCTGTCCAAAACAAAGGCCAACCTAACACAACCTAAAAAAAAAAACAGCAGAACTGATTCTCTCACTTTGGCTGAAAAAAACACATCTTATGCATTTTTTCATTTTTTCTGTCATAAGTTTCCAAATAACTCACCTGGCCACTTGTGTTGTGCTGTCAAAAAACAAAGGGCATGATTTCCTGCTACAAGCCACAAGACCACAAACCCTTGGCATTTTGTTCTCTCTTCTAAAAAACTGCCTCCATACTGCAGCAGAAAAAAGAAGAGAACCTTGGCAAGTACATTTCAAAACAATAGGGCATTGACTTAGTCCCATTTCTTCTGTCATGAGAGGCCATTAGCAGACCAACAAAACCAGCATAACATTGCAGCAGGAAGTGGTTTCACCTTGTCCCCACCTTGCATTTTCTGTTCAGCAGCATACCACAGCAACTTCACTCACTTCCAACCTTTGCCTTGCTAACATGGCCTGCAATCTACCATAGACCAACCTAACAGAAAGACCAACCAACCTCCCATTCTCCATAACCTCACTTGCATTTTGCCAGCCTTATGCCTTGCATTTCCTCAAACAACCAACTCAGACCTAGCCATTGCATTTTCCACAACTCTTCATCATGTTAGACTAACTACATTCAGTTGGCACTTGCATTTTTTCAAAACCTGCTACCAACATTCACTGCAGCAAGAACAACCCTTGACACTTGCTCAAAACCACAGAAACACTTTGGCATTTTCTCTGCTAGGGTCTGTCACAATACTGCAGCAGGGAGAGGACTTTGGCAATTGCTCAAAACAAAAACACTGCTACAGCAAACCACACTCACTCCAACTCACCTGCCACATTGCATTTTCTGACCAAGTTTCAAAACAAATCAAACTTTGCCAAACAAAAGGCAATTTTGGAACAGCAAATGAGAGGCTCCCTCTTCCTGTCATGAGAAACTAACAGGCCAAACACTTGCCTTCTCATCCTTTTCAAACCTCCACCACCTTGCTTGGCATTCTCCCTTTCCTTTCCAAGCCTCCAAATGACATAAATCCTGCTATTTGGCATATCACTCCTCCTGTCCAAAATAAGTAGACCTAAACCTAACTTGCCTTGCCTTGCACAATGCTCCTCACTATCTGTCATGAAGCTAACAGCCACAAGACATGACCAACTACACACACCCTTGGCCATTCCTCAATATACCTGCTAACTGCCCTTGGCCATTTCTTCACAAACCTGTAAAAACTGAAAGAAACCAAACTTGAGCCTTGCATTTTGACAGTCCCAACCAAACCTTGCCTTGCCAAAAACTTGCTAGCAGCAAACCACCCATTCACTTGCCTTGTCTTGCTAACAACTGCAACCAACATAACACTGCAGCAGCATAATCCAACCTTGCTTGGCAACCAACCAACCTCATTTATTCCAACCACCTCACTTGCATCTTCTGTCCAAAACAAAAGTTCCAAACTCAACCTTGCCTTGCACATGTTCCTCACCATTTTTTCTGCTATGAGAAACAGCTAGCCACCAACACTGCAGCAGAAATTTTGTTTCACTTTGCTTCTCACTCTTTCTGTCCAAGCCTACAAAACCTAGCCATTGCAACTCTTCATCATGTTAAACTAACTACATCCATTTGGCCTTGCCTTGTGTTTCAAAACCTGCTAGTAACCAACATAACAATACTAAACCACAAGGAACCAACATTGCCTTGCCACTAAAAAAAACAAAAATTCATTTCACTTCATTCCTCCCAACCAGTCAACAACAAACTATTGAACAAAACCAAGCCTTGCATTTGGAACCATGCTGTTATCATCCACACCACAAAACCTTGTACTCTAAAACTCCACCTTGCATTTTTCAACTTCATGTCCAAAAAACATCAAAGAGGTTGAACATTGAATTTCACTCCAAGCATCCACAAGGCAGAAGAACTTCATCATTCAACATCAAGGCAAGGCTCTAGGACAATTATTTCACTTCAATTCCATCAAAAAGCGTCAAGAACACAAACTGCCCTTCAAAAAGGTATGGATTCGACCCTCTCATTTTCTCAAATTGATATATACTTTGGAAAGGTCTTTCAATGCTGAGCATCATGATGCTTTCCTTTTTGAAAATAGTGGTGTATTCATGAAGATATGTTGAGATAAAGTTTGGTGCTTGGAAATGTTTTTTTGATTTCTTGCTGTGCAGTTCAAATTAATGAAAATAGGGTTTAGATTGTTGTTGTATGTTGTTTAATGATCACAAGGATATATTCAATTGGTATTTTGGGAAGATTTGAGAAATCATGATTTTTGGACAAGAACCCTAGATCCCAATTTGCTTTTTTTCCCAGAATTCTCTTCACTCCCGCGTGCTGCATGGTTGTTTCCCCACTAGCCAATGAAAACATTTCATTTTCTGGACCAAAACACGGTCGTTTTGATAAGTGACTGGGTTATTTACAAAAATGCCATTCTCTCAGTTTATTCCAACTTATTTCTTCAAATATTTCATCATCATCTTCAAAAATTCATAACTTGCTCATTTTTGATCCAAATTCAATGGGATTTTTTGTGTTGTATTCATCATGATCTCTACTTTTTTATCATTATTTTCCAGAATTTTGGATGAATGGTTTTTAAATGGCGCTAGGGTTTGTGACATGTATGCACATTTTGTACACTTTGCCAAATCAATTGTGAAATGATGAGAATGCATCCAATGGCTCTCAAATTTTTTGTGCTTAAACTAGACACTCATGGTGATTTTGGTATAAAGTTTGTGAATTTATCATTTGTGGTTTGAGAGTTATGATTTTTTGAATTAGGGTGTGACAATTTGTGTCACACCATTGATGACCAACTTCATGATTTTCATTGCCATGCTTCTTGACCTCCAATTGATCCATTTTTTGCATGAACCTACTCTTGTATGTCTAGTTGACTTGTGAATTTTCTTGGATTTATTTAAACAATTTTCCATTTGTTTGAGATTTTCCTTCTCTGCCTAGTCAAATGTTGACCTTGTGTGACACATGTTCCCATTTCATTTGTGAAATTCTCATACTTTATTAGATGGACATGAAAGTTTGCATGAGATAACTAGACATCCTCATCTTTGCCATGGTTTTGATCCCATTCATTTATCATACACCATTCTTGACTTATGATTTTTCTAAATTGATGCATGTTTTGTTGACTTCATTGAGCATGTTCAAATGTGCTTTGACTTTCTGATTTTTATTGGCTGCCTTCCACTTGCCCAAATGGGATGAAATTTGACATGCTTACCATGCTATGTGTTAGGTTTGATCATGATTTATTGGTGATTTTTGGAAAATGTTTAGATTGGTTTTGAGTTAAGTCTTGCTGTTGACTTCTATGAGCTTCTGAATGCCATGTTTTGACCTAATCTGTTTATGAAATGATGATAGTGATTGATATGGATGTGAATCTAATGGTTGTGTTTCCTAATTGTTTGAACATGATTTTGGGTACTTACCCCTTGCTGTTTGGACTTTCTCATTCATTTTTGACCCTAGGCTTGCCCTAGTGGTCCTGCTACTCACCTTTGAGTTTGTGATTTCAGGTTGACCATCAAATGGCCATTGAGACCAATTCTTTTGATTGAGCTTGCTCAAATATCATTGTCTAACCTCTTTGTTTTGTAGGTGGCTTGGCTCACATGCCTTAAGCCTTGTGCCTTGCACATACATGTGCCTCCAATTAACTATTGGTATCTGTTTCTGTTTGTTTTGGTTGAAGTTGCATACTAACATCTGCTTGACTGTTTCAGGTGCTTTAGTTGCCTAGTTCCTTGTGAACTTTTTTGCTTTGCTTTGCTTGTATAAGCAATTTGCATTGAGGTATGTCTCTCTTACTTCATGTAGTCTGGAAGACCTGGCCTGTTACTTGGCCAGGCAACTGTCTGAAGTCCTCCTTAAGAGGCAATGTTTGTGACTGTTTACTTTTGTCCTTGCATAGAGTCAAAGACCTCCTAAGTGAAGAGGCAATTGGTGGAAGGTAGGGATATGCAATCTATCCCCCACTATTCATTGTGTCATCTGCTTTGCTCACACCACTGTGTTGATGCATTTCAGATACAAACCCAAGATCTTGTACAAACTGTACAGTTGAGTCAGTTTTAAATGTGTAGAAGGGTTCCCACTTTCTGAACCCACACATTCTTGTCTTGAGCTCTCCCAGGCCCAAGGGATAAGAGCTGTGAGATCCCATCCTCACTTCATCCTTTCATCTGCTTCACCTTAGCCCTCAATGGCAAGGTTAAGAGCACATTCACCCCATTCCAGAGGTTTGTTTGTCGAGGTTGATATGACCCCTTGACTAAAACCTAACCCTTGTTTGAGCCGCTTGTTTGTGTATAGCGTGTGCTATCTGTGCTAATAGGATTGTTTGACTTGCTTCCTGTGCAAGATAGGATTGTTTGATTTGCTTCCTGTGCAAGATAGGATTGTTTGACTTGCTTCCTGTGCAAGTTAGGATTAGTTTAGACTTGCTTCCTGTGCAAGTTAGGTTTTGCTTGGCTTGCTTCCTGTGCAAGTTAAGTGTGTGTGGCTTGCTTCCTGTGTGAGCCATGCTTAGGATAGGTTGGCCCTCGTGCCATTTAGCTAGAAACCTTAACCTAGGGTTGATTTGCACGATAACATCTAGGCTCGAGTCGTAGTCTCCCTAGTTGTGTCTCCCTCTGTTATCTGGTTAGGCTAGTCCTTTATCCCTCCGTAGGGGAACTACATCGCCCTGATCTTCATACCAGATGAAGTATGTAGCAGGAGGAGATTGAGCTGATCTCTCCGGGCGCCCTTTTCCTTTTTGTGTGTGTTGTTTGACAGTTGCTAGGCTCGAGTACCTGACTCCTTAGCAATTTGTTGTTTGTCTGTTTGAGTGTGTGTGCTTGACAGTTATAGGCTCGAGTCCCTGACTCCCTATTAGATTGTTGTGTTGTTGTGTGCTTGGAAGCTGATGTAAGTCCATCGAGTGGCATTTGGGTTCCAGTGTGGGTTTGTTGGTTCGGATGCTGATGTAAGTCCAGTGATTGGCATTCAGGCTCCACGTTTGCCTCTTTGTGCGTGTGTTGGTTCGGATGCTGACATAAGTCCAGTGATTGGCAGTCGGGCTCCACGTTTGCCTGTGTTTTGTTTGTGTGCGTGTCAGCCGAGCTACGAATGCTCTGATTCTTCTCTCGTCCGAGAAGATACGTATGCATAGGATGCGATATCCTAGCGAGCATGTGTCGTTTCCCCAGTCCGAACTACTTGGACTCTGATGTCTATGCCTGATAGACTAAGTAGGCCAGGATGTGATATCCTGCCGAGTTCAGTTTCAGTCAGTCTCTTGTGTTTCTTTCAGCCAGTGTGTGTGAGTATTTGAGCAGCGTTTAGCAACCATTTTCCCTTCCTTTTGTGCGTGGATCCCGTAGAGTACTACGGATGCGTAGGGGTGCTAATACCTTCCCTTCGCATAACCGACTCCCGAACCATCCTCTTTGGTCGCGAGACCATGTTCTTTCCTAGGTTACTCTGAGCGTTTCCTTTCCCTCTTTTGGGATAAATAACGCACGGTGGCGGCTCTGTTGTTCTTTCTTTTCCCGCCGGTTTTTCGCGCGATGCGACAATGTTAAACCCATGAAATTTGATTGAATATGGGAATGATGATAATGTTGTTGTTAAACCCTTGAACTAAATAAATTGGGTGCATGATGAATATGTTGTTTGTTAACTGGGAAATTTGACTGGAATTGTGGTGAATATGAAACGTTCTTGTTAAACCGAGAAATTTGATTGAATTGTGGATGCGGAAATAATTGATAGGTTAAACCCCATGAATGATGAAATTTTGATGTTAAACCCATAAAATTTGGATTGAATTATGTGAATGATGAAAGTGTTGTGTAACCCATGAAATTTTGATTGAATTATGCGAATGATGAAAACTGTTGGAATGTTAACCCATGAAACTGATTGAACTGTGGGAAATGATGAAAATGTTATGTTAAAGACCCTAAATTTGATTAGAATTGGTGAAGATGAAATATATTGTTGTTAAACAGATAAAATTTGATTGAATTGTGTGAATGATGAAGATGTTGTTGTTAAACCCATGAAATTTGATTTTGAATTGTGGGAATGATGAAAATGTGATGTAAAACCCATGAAATTTGATTGAATTATGTATGAGATGAAATGTTGATGTTAAAAAACCAGATAATTTGATTGAATTGTCGTTGATAACGAAAATGTGATGTTCAACCCATGAAATTTGATTGAATTGTGTGAATAACGAAAATGTTGTTGTTAAACCCATGAAATTTGATTGAATTGTGGGAATGATGAAAATGTTGATGCTAAACCCCATGAAATATGATTGAATGGTAGGAATGATGAAAATGTTGATGTTAAACCCATGAAATTTGATTGAATTGTGGGAATGATAAAAATGATAATGTTAAACCCATGAAATGTGATTGAATTGTAGGACTGATGAAAGTGATGATGTTAAACCCATGAAAGTTTGATTGAATATTGGGAATGATGAAAATGTTGTTGTTAAACCCTTGAAACTTAATTAAATTGTGTGCATGATGAAAATGTTGTTGTTAAACCTAGGAAGTTTGACTGGCATGTGTGAATGATGAAAACGTTGTTGTTAAACCTATGAAATTTGATTGAATTGTGTGAAATGAAGGAATGTTGATGTTAAACCCATGAATGATGAAAATTTTGATGATTAACCCACCCTAAAATTTGATTGAATGTATGAATGATGAAAATGTTGTTTGTTAAAAACCCATGAAATTTGATTAAATGATGAGAATGCATGACATTTGATAGTTACACCACTGAAATCTGATGAACTATGTGAATGATGAAAATGGTTTATTGTTAAACCCATGAAATTTGCTTCGCCTTGTGTGCAGCTGACAATGATATTGGTTGTTAACAGATAAAATTTGATTGAATTGTGTGAAGGCAGTCATGCAAAATTGTTGGTTGTTAAACCACTGAAATTTTGAATTGTTGTGGGAATAGGATGAACTTGTGATGTACACCCCATGAACTTTGATTGCTTCTGAGTGATGATGAAAATGTATCTGTCCGCCTGAATTTGATTGCCATTGTCTGCTCCTCCCTTATGTTGTTTCCCACCCTGGCCGTTGCTATGCTTGTGTGGTACCTTCTGCCCCTGATATGCTGCTCACCCCCTGAACTCATGCTACGCATCGCGTGGTCAAGATGAACCTGTTTACTAGTACCCGGATGAACTTTGCTGCATTGTGTGAAGTAACGAAAATGTGTATGTTACACCATGAAATTTGATATGAATTGTGGGAAAGACTGAAAATGTTGATTGCTAAACCCATGAAATATGATCGAATGGTCAGGCAACGCTGAAAATGTTGATAGTTACCCCATCCCGACCTTTGCTTGAATTGTGGACTGAAAACACATTATAATGTTAAACCCATCAAATGTGCTCTCCATTGAATTGTTAGTGCAGACTGATAGATGAAATGTTAAAACCCATGAAATTTTGTGGGATTGAATATTGGGAATGAATGATAATGTTGTTGTTAAACCCTTGAAACTAAATAAAATTGTGTGCATGATGAATATGTTGTTGTTAAACCTAGGAAATTTGACTGATTGGTGGGAATGATGAAAACGTTCTGTTTGAAACCTATGACCATTTGAGAAAAGGGAAAAACAAAAAAAAACAAAAAAAAAATTTGATTGAATTGTGGAAATGAAAAATATTGATGTTAAAACCATGAACTGATGAAAATTTTGATGTTAAAAAACCCTCATAATTTGATTGAACTTATGTGAATGCTGAAAATGTTGTTGCTAAACAAAACCCATGAATTTTTGATTGAATTATGAAAATGATGAAAATGGTTGATGTTAACCCATGAAAACTGATTGAACTTGTGGAATGATAAAATGTTCTTGTTCAACCCGTGAAATTTGATTAACATTGTGTGAACGACGCCTACTCTTGATTGTTAAACCGCTAACAAGTTGCTTGAATTGATGTGCAATGCTACGCTGTTTTTGTTAAACGCCAACCCTGCCACTGTTGATTGAATATGTGGGAATGATGAAAATGTGATGTAAAACCCATGAAATTTGATTGAATTATTGAAATTCTAGTTATCAGACTTTGGATGTCACACTGGTTGTTATGACATCCAATTCTGCACAGACAGGGATTATGCAGAACTTAATTGTAAGTGAGTGCAGTAAATAACACAAGTAATTGTTCACCAGTTCAGTCCAACATGACCTACATCTGGGGGCTACCAAGCCAGGGAGGAAATCCACTATTAGTAGTATCAATTCAAAGCTAAACTCACCCGTTTACAACTTATCACTTAATCCTACCCAATGCAATTTCAATCTTAATCTAAGATCAGAGTTCCTACTCACTCCCCCTCAATCACCTCAGTGATATTAAAAACACTTTGAAGTCACACTTCAAAAACAACTCTGGTTATGCTTCACAGCTTAAACCAAGATACACAGCACTCACGCTTAAAAACTTTGAGTGACACAACACTTACAACTCAATGAACACCTATGCCAAAGCAATCATCTATTTGATAATGACTTGGCTTACAAGATACGTCTAATTCTAGACTCACAAAAATACAGCAGTGAAGTGAGATGGACACACTAAATCTTCACGCCTCAAAATCCCTGAAACTGAATGGAGGAATGCCTTCCTTTTTATATTGCAGCACCTGGGCTTTTGCACCTAGTATTTTCCTGAATTTTAGGTCACATACGTTCCCTCAAATTCAATATTTAGGTTGCTAACAAATAGGCTATTGTTAGATTCATTGAATGTAGCTTGGTTGTTGATTTCCTGAATTTTCTCTAAGCTGTTGACTTCCTAAAGAATAGCCTGAGAAAGCTGTAACAGAAAACTGAAAACAACCTACAATTTAGCATATGCTGTCAGGCATGAATGTCACGACATTCAGCTTGACATCAAGGTCCATATGCTGAGTCTGTTTTCCCAGAAAACAGACTGTACAAATCTGCTGATCTGTACATGATCAATAGACCATACTACAGTACCAGCTTACATTAGTAAATGTCAAAGTGTCCAACTTAACATTTACACAGTTGGCCTTAGGTTAGTTCTGTAATTCTCTTGAAGAACAAACTAACTAATATGCTGAAGTATAGCAGAACACCACTCTGCCCAATCTTCAGTAGCTGCTGTCAATGATGAATGTCACAACATCCAGTTTGACATTCAATCAGTAGGCCTTATGCCAGGTCTGGTTCTTCCTTGATAACCAGACTGCAAGTGAATACTAAGTTCTAACAGAGCTTCTGTTCCTTAGTATCTGTTGACAGGTATGAATGTCACAGCATTCAATAATCCTGTGTTAGCTAGTCCTGCAATAACTATAATGTAGTTACATATACATGTCATGACATCAGTCAAGACATTAGTGTTTTACCATACAATGCAGCCAATTAAACACCTACAAACTCCCCCTTTGGCAAATTTTTGGCTAAAACACTTTGATCCCCATAACAGAGTTCATAGCAGCGGAAACACTCACCTAGCAGGAAATAATACTAGCTAAAACACTCAGAGTGGCAGCACACTCACACACATGGAAGTTAAATAAAAACTTCACATAGCAGCACACACATATTAGAAGTTGCACCTAAACTTCAATATCTGCTGCAGGGGGGGAATCTTCAGATCTGTCATGAGAGTCTGTTGTAGAGACTTACTCTGTTTGTCAGGGATGGATGGTTATTACTCCCCCTTTTTGTCACAAATGTTGCCAAAGCCAACAACATTGTCAGAGCACAATGACAGAGTTCCAGACTTGGTTTTACTTCATAGTTTCAACCAAGTTCACATCCACTTGATCTGGCTTCACAGCTTCGATCAAGTGATCACCCACTTTTGCTTTACAGTAGGTACCACCATATCAGATGCCATGATTTTGTTTCTGACATCCAGAACCACTCCTGCATGAACAGCATCCTTGAACTCCTGCAGGTACAGAGGCCTTCTCTCTGTAGGGTGTCCCCTTACCCTCTTGTATTCACCCTTGTTGCGCGCAGCATAGCTATGATGAGTTGACCAATCATAGTCTTGTACAAATTGTTTAATAGGCAGAGATATTAAACAATTTATCCCAACCATCAGTGGTTGCTATAATGTCTCAGAGAGACATTCCCAGTTTGCTCCTTAAGTTTTCAAACTGAGTAGCATCCAGAGCCTTTGTAAATATGTCAGCCAGTTGAAGATCCGTGGCTACATGTTCCAAAGTGATCACCTTGTCTTCCACCAGATCTCTGATGAAGTGGTGCCTAATGTCAATATGTTTGGTCCTGCTGTGTTGGATGGGATTCTTGGAGATGTTGATGGCACTGAGATTATCACAGAACAATGTCATGACATTTTGAGTGACATTGTACTCAGTGAGCATTTGTTTCATCCAAACCAGTTTGGAGCAACTGCTTCCAGCCGCTATGTATTCAGCCTCTGCAGTGGACAAAGAGACACAGTTCTGCTTCTTGCTGAACCACGATATGAGGTTTTCTCCTAAGAAGAAACATCCACCTGATGTGCTTTTTCTGTCATCAGCACTTCCAGCCCAATCAGCATCACAGTACCCAGATAGGACAGGCTCAGACCCATGTGAGTACAGTATCCCATAGTCACACGTCCCATTGATGTACTTGAGGATCCTTTTGACTTGATTCAAGTGACTCACCTTGGGCTCTGCTTGATATCTGGCACACACTCCAACTGCATAGGAAATGTCAGGTCTACTTGCAGTTAGATACAGCAGACTACCTATCATGCTTCTGTATAGGCATTGATCAACACTGGGTCCTCCATCATCCTTGGTTAACTTCAGATGAGTAGGAGCTGGAGTCCTTTTGTGCCTGGCATGATCCATACCAAACTTCTTAACTATGTTCTTGGCATACTTGCTTTGGGAGAGAAACATGGAGTCCTCCATTTGGTTTACTTGCATTCCAAGGAAATAGGTCAGTTCTCCCACTAGACTCATTTCAAACTCAGATTGCATCTGGTGAACAAATTTTTTAACCATTTGTTCTGACATTCCACCAAAGACTATATCATCCACATAGATTTGAGCAATCATGATTTTGCCTTCCTCATCCTTCACAAACAAGGTTTTATCTATGCCACCCTTTCTGTATCCATTTGTGGTCAGAAATTCGGTTAACCTTTCATACCAAGCTCTGGGTGCTTGCTTCAACCCATACAAGGCTTTCTTCAGCTTGTATACATGCTCAGGTTGGTTAGGATCACTAAACCCTTTGGGTTGTTCCACATAGACTTCTTCATTCAGGTAGCCATTCAAGAATGCACTCTTCACATCCATTTGAAAAAGCTTAAACTTCAGGATGCATGCTACCCCCAACAGCAATCTGATGGACTCAAGTCTAGCCACAGGAGCAAATGTCTCATCAAAGTCTACTCCTTCAACTTGAGTGTATCCTTGAGCTACTAGTCTTGCTTTATTTCTAGTAATTACTCCTTTCTCATCAGATTTGTTTTTGTAGATCCACTTGGTACCAATGATGTTGGACCCTTCAGGTCTTGGAACCAGCTCCCATACTTCATGCCTTGTGAACTGCTCGAGTTCCTCTTGCATGGCAATGATCCAGTATTCATCAGTCAGGGCTTCTTTCACATTCTTTGGTTCAACCTTGGAGACAAAGCAGGAATTGGAGTTTATTCCCCTTGACCTGGTAGTTACACCACTGGTGGGATCCCCTATGATAAGATCCTTAGGGTGGTCTTTCTGAATTCTGATAGATGGCACTTTGGCAGGTGCTTCTACTTCACATTCAGGAGGAGGTTCCTGTACTTCTTCAGGCTTGACTGGACTGTCAGTTGGACTATCAAGGAATGTTTCAACATCCTCCATGACATCGGTTCCTTCCTCTTTATCATCCACAATGACATTTATGGATTCCATCAGGACATTGGTCCTGTAGTTGAACACTCTATAGGCTCTGCTGTTCGTGGAGTATCCCAGAAATACGCCTTCATCACTTTTGGGATCTAGCTTCCTTCTCTGTTCACGATCTGTGAGAATGTAGCATTTACTTCCAAAAATATGAAAGTACTTCACAGTGGGTTTTCTACCCTTCCATATTTCATACAGAGTGGAGGAGGTTCCTTTTCTCAAGGTGACTCTGTTGTGAACATAGCACGCCGTATTCATTGCTTCAGCCCAAAAGTGCATAGGGAGCTTCTTTGCATGAATCATTGCTCTGGCAGATTCTTGAATAGTTCTATTTTTTCTTTCAACTATTCCATTCTGCTGAGGAGTTATAGGGGAGGAGAACTCATGGCTTATTCCTTCAGATGAGCAGAACTCATCAAACTTGGAATTCTTGAATTCAGTGCCATGATCACTTCTAATCCGGACCACACAACTGTCCTTTTCTCTTTGAAGTCTTATGCACAGATCCTTGAAGACATCAAATGTATCTGACTTCTCTCTGATGAAGTTTATCCACGTGTATCTGGAATGGTCATCAACCACCACGTAGGCATACTTCTTCCCTCCAAGACTTTCCACCTGCATAGGTCCCATTAGGTCCATGTGCAGCAGTTCCAGAACTCTGGAGGTTGTGGAATGTCCCAGCTTTGGGTGTGACATCTTGGTTTGCTTGCCCACTTGGCATTCTCCACAGACTCTTCCTTCATCAATCAGAAGCTTTGGCATTCCTCTGACTGCTTCCTTGGATATGATCTTCTTCATTCCACGTAAGTGGAGATGGCCAAGTCTTCTATGCCACAGCTTCACCTCCTGTTCTTCCTTGGCTGAGGAGCAAGTTGTGGAAAAGTTAGAGAGGTCAGGTTCCTACAGATAGCAGTTGTCTTTGGACCTGGTTCCTCTCATAACTTCCTGATTGTCACCATTTGTCACAATGCACTGCTCCTTCGTAAACTGAACATGAAAACCTTGATCACACAGCTGACTTATACTGATGAGGTTTGCAGTTAGTCCTCTTACTAACAGCACATTGTTCAGTTTTGGCACTCCAGAACAGTCCAGTTTGCCCACACCTCTGATTTTTCCTTTGGCACCATCACCAAAAGTCACATAGCTGGTGGTGTGAGGTTGAATGTCTACCAGTAGATTTTCCATACCAGTCATATGTCTTGAGCATCCACTGTCAAAGTACCAGTCTTCTCTGGAAGAAGCCCTTAGGGCAGTGTGTGCTATCCTAGCATACCATTGTTGCTTCTTAATGGGAACACATCGCTTGCGTGTGTTATGCTTAGGTCTGACAGGTGAGGCTCTGTTAGGGAAGCCATGAATCCAGTAGCAGAAGGCTTTTATATGTCCAAGCCTGCCACAGTGGTGACACCTCAAATTCTGGAATATTCTCTTCTGATGATCATTCATCCTAGCTCCTCGATGTTGAGACATCGGTTTGACATCTGCTTGAACTTCTGAACTTTAGCCTTTGGGCGTTTGTGTTCAGCTCTTTTTCTAAATCCTAGCCCAGATTTGGTTCCAGACTGCTGTCCCACCTTTAGGATTTCTTCCAAGGTGTCAGTTCCCTTATTCATCATTCTGATGGATTTGGTCATCTGGTTCAGCTTGGAGGTCAGCAGGGCTATCTCATCATTCAGCCCTTCTATGGCAGACAGTTGTTTCTGTCTCTCATCTTCCAGTTCCTTGATGAGTTTCTTCTGCTTTTCACCTTGTGCACGTACTTCTGCATTGGTGGTACACAGCTTCTTATATGCTGCAGCAAGTTCATCAAAGGTCAGCTCATCTGCACTTGTGTCATCTTCAGAGACACACACACTAGTTAGTGCAGTGACATGTTTGGCAGATTCTCCTTCAGATTCACTTTCAGAATCTCCTTCAGACCATGTGATAGCTAGCCCCTTATTTTGCAATTTGAGGTAAGTAGGACATTCAGCTCTGACGTGTCCATACCCTTCACAACCATGACACTGGATTCCCTTCCCATGGTTGAATTTTTCTTCAGAAGTTGATCTTTTCTTAATGTCAGACGGGATGTTCTTGACATTGGGTCTACCTCTTTGATCAATCTTCTTCATGAACTTGTTGAATTGCCTTCCAAGCATGGCTAAGGCTTCTGATATACTTTCATCACCTCCAGTATATCCTTCTTCTGCCTCCTCTTCAGCATTAGATACAAAGGCTATGCTTTTCTTCTTCTCAGCATACTCACCTAAGCCCATTTCAAAGGTTTGGAGAGAACCAATGAGCTCATCTACCTTCATATTGCTGATGTCCTGAGCCTCCTCTATTGCAGTGACCTTCATAGCAAACCTCTTAGGCAAGGACCTGAGAATCTTTCTTACAAGTTTCTCTTCGGCCATTTTCTCACCTAGTCCACCAGAGGTGTTTGCAATTTCAAGAATATTGCACGATGGTTAAAGTACGAGACAGAAGACGGGACGGACGCAGGAGGGCATGTGGAAGTCATGAATAGTCTCATCCTCTTTCATCCTCAGATTTTCAAACTTGGTTGTCAGCATCTGAAGTTTTGACATCTTCACCTTGGAAGTACCTTCATGAGTTACCTTGAGGGTATCCCAAACTTCCTTAGCTAGTTCACAATGGTGCACCAGCCTGAAGATGTTCTTAGTGATTCCATTGAACAGTGCATTCAAGGCTTTGGAATTTCCAAGAGCTAATGCCTCTTGTTCCTTGTCCCAATCTTCTTCAGGAATCTGCACACTGACTCCATCTTCATCAGTCCTCGTTGGATGTTCCCATCCCTTGTTGACAGCTCTCCAGACTTTGCTGTCTAGAGACCTTAAGAAGGCTATCATGCGAGGCTTCCAGTCATCATAATTAGATCCATCCAACATGGGTGGTCTGTTTGAGTGTCCTAAATCCTTGTCCATGGTACTAGAAAGTAACTTCCCTAGATCTCACCCAGAACTTCACAGGCAGGGTGCCTGCTCTGATACCAATTGAAATTCTAGTTATCAGACTTTGGATGTCACACTGGTTGTTATGACATCCAATTCTGCACAGACAGGGATTATGCAGAACTTAATTGTAAGTGCAGTAAATAACACAAGTAATTGTTCACCCAGTTCAGTCCAACATGACCTACATCTGGGGGCTACCAAGCCAGGGAGGAAATCCACTATTAGTAGTATCAATTCAAAGCTAAACTCACCCGTTTACAACTTATCACTTAATCCCTACCCAATGCAATTTCAATCTTAATCTAAGATCAGAGTTCCTACTCACTCCCCCTCAATCACCTCAGTGATATTAAAAACACTTTGAAGTCACACTTCAAAAACAACTCTTGGTTATGCTTCACAGCTTAAACCAAGATACACAGCACTCACGCTTAAAAGCTTTGAGTGACACAACACTTACAACTCAATGAACACCCTATGCCAAAGCAATCATCTATTTGATAATGACTTGGCTTACAAGATACGTCTAATTCTAGACTCACAAAAATACAGCAGTGAAGTGAGATGGACACACTAAATCTTCACGCCTCAAAATCCCTGAAACTGAATGGAGGAATGCCTTCCTTTTTATATTGCAGCACCTGGGCTTTTGCACCTGTATTTTCCTGAATTTTAGGTCACATACGTTCCCTCAAATTCAATATTTAGGTTGCTAACAAATAGGCTATTTGTTAGATTCATTGAATGTAGCTTGGTTGTTGATTTCCTGAATTTTCTCTAAGCTGTTGACTTCCTAAAGAATAGCCTGAGAAAGCTGTAACAGAAAACTGAACAACCTACAATTTAGCATATGCTGTCAGGCATGAATGTCACGACATTCAGCTTGACATCAAGGTCCATATGCTGAGTCTGTTTTCCCAGAAAACAGACTGTACAAATCTGCTGATCTGTACATGATCAATATGACCATACTACAGTACCAGCTTACATTAGTAAATGTCAAAGTGTCCAACTTAACATTTACACAGTTGGCCTTAGGTTAGTTCTGTAATTCTCTTGAAGAACAAACTAACTAATATGCTGAAGTATAGCAGAACACCACTCTGCCCAATCTTCAGTAGCTGCTGTCAATGATGAATGTCACAACATCCAGTTTGACATTCAATCAGTAGGCCTTATGCCAGGTCTGGTTCTTCCTTGATAACCAGACTGCAAGTGAATACTAAGTTCTAACAGAGCTTCTGTTCCTTAGTATCTGTTGACAGGTATGAATGTCACAGCATTCAATAATCCTGTGTTAGCTAGTCCTGCAGTAACTATAATGTAGTTACATATACATGTCATGACATCAGTCAAGACATTAGTGTTTTACCATACAATGCAGCCAATTAAACACCTACAATTATGGTGGTGATGATGAAAATGTTGATGTTAAACCCATGAAATTTGATTGAATTGTATGAATAACGAAAATGTTGTTGTTAAACCCATGAAATTTGATTGAATTGTGGGAATGATGAAAATGTTGATGTTAAACCCATGAAATATGATCGAATGGTAGGAAAGATAAAAATGTTGATGTTAAACCCATGAAATTTGATTGAATTGTGGGAATGATAAAAATGATAATGTTAAACCCATCAAATGTGATTGAATTGTAGGACTGATGAAAGTGATGATGTTAAACCCATGAAATTTGATTGAATATTGGGAATGATGATAATGTTGTTGTTAAACCCTTGAAACTAAATAAAATTGTGTGCATGATGAATATGTTGTTGTTAAACCTAGGAAATTTGACTGGATTGTGTGAATGATGAAAACGTTCTTGTTAAACCTATGAAATTTGATTGAATTGTGGAAATGAAGAAATATTGATGTTAAACCCATGAATGATGAAAATTTTGATGTTAAACCCATAAAATTTGATTGAATTATGTGAATGATGAAAATGTTGTTGTTAAACCCATGAAATTTGATTGAATTATGAGAATGATGAAAATGTTGATGTTAACCCATGAAATCTGATTGAACTGTGTGAATGATGAAAATGTTATTGTTAAACCCGTGAAATTTGATTGAATTGTGTGAAGATGAATAATTGTTGTTAAACAGATAAAATTTGATTGAATTGTGTGAATGATGAAGATGTTGTTGTTAAACCATGAAATTTGATTGAATTGTGGGAATGATGAAAATGTGATGTAAAACCCATGAAATTTGACTGAATTATGGTAATGATGAAATGTTGATGTTAAACCCATGAAATTTGATTGAATTGTGTGAATAACGAAAATGTTGTTGTTAAACCCATGAAATTTGATTGAATTGTGGGAATGATGAAAATGTTGATGCTAAACCCATGAAATATGATTGAATGGTAGGAATGATGAAAATGTTGATGTTAAACCCATGAAATTTGATTGAATTGTGGGAATGATAAAAATGATAATGTTAAACCCATGAAATGTGATTGAATTGTAGGACTGATGAAAGTGATGATGTTAAACCCATGAAATTTGATTTAATATTGGGAATGATGAAAATGTTGTTGTTAAACCCTCGAAACTTAATTAAATTGTGTGCATGATGAAAATGTTGTTGTTAAACCTAGGAAGTTTGACTGGATTGTGTGAATGATGAAAACGTTGTTGTTAAACCTATGAAATTTGATTGAATTGTGGAAATGAAGGAATGTTGATGTTAAACCCATGAATGATGAAAATTTGTTGTTAAACCCATAAAATTTGATTGAATTGTATGAATGATGAAAATGTTGTTGTTAAACCCATGAAATTTGATTAAATTATGAGAATGATGAAAATGTTGATGTTAAACCCATGAAATCTGATTGAACTATGTGAATGATGAAAATGTTATTGTTAAACCCATGAAATTTGATTGAATTGTGTGAGGATGAATATATTGTTGTTAAACAGATAAAATTTGATTGAATTGTGTGAATGATGAAGATGTTGTTGTTAAACCCATGAAATTTGATTGAATTGTGGGAATGATGAAAATGTGATGTAAAACCCATGAAATTTGATTGAATTATGGTGATGATGAAAATGTTGATGTTAAACCCATGAAATTTGATTGAATTGTATGAATAACGAAAATGTTGTTGTTAAACCCATGAAATTTGATTGAATTGTGGGAATGATGAAAATGTTGATGCTAAACCCATGAAATATGATCGAATGGTAGGAAAGATGAAAATGTTGATGTTAAACCCATGAAATTTGATTGAATGTGGGAATGATAAAAATGATAATGTTAAACCCATCAAATGTGATTGAATTGTAGGACTGATGAAAGTGATGATGTTAAACCCATGAAATTTGATTGAATATTGGGAATGATGATAATGTTGTTGTTAAACCCTTGAAACTAAATAAAATTGTGTGCATGATGAATATGTTGTTGTTAAACCTAGGAAATTTGACTGGATTGTGTGAATGATGAAAACGTTCTTGTTAAACCTATGAAATTTGATTGAATTGTGGAAATGAAGAAATATTGATGTTAAACCCACGAATGATGAAAATTTTGATGTTAAACCCATAAAATTTGATTGAATTATGTGAATGATGAAAATGTTGATGTTAACCCATGAAATCTGATTGAACTGTGTGAATGATGAAAATGTTATTGTTAAACCCGTGAAATTTGATTGAATTGTGTGAAGATGAATATATTGTTGTTAAACAGATAAAATTTGATTGAATTGTGTGAATGATGAAGATGTTGTTGTTAAACCCATGAAATTTGATTGAATTGTGGGAATGATGAAAATGTGATGTAAAACCCATGAAATTTGATTGAATTATGGTAATGATGAAAATGTTGATGTTAAACCCATGAAATTTGATTGAATTGTGTGAATAACGAAAATGTTGTTGTTAAACCCATGAAATTTGATTGAATTGTGGGAATGATGAAAATGTTGATGCTAAACCCATGAAATATGATTGAATGGTAGGAATGATGAAAATGTTGATGTTAAACCCATGAAATTTGATTGAATTGTGGGAATGATAAAAATGATAATGTTAAACCCATGAAATGTGATTGAATTGTAGGACTGATGAAAGTGATGATGTTTAACCCATGAAATTTGATTTAATATTGGGAATGATGAAAATGTTGTTGTTAACCCTCGAAACTTAATTAATTGTGTGCATGATGAAAATGTTGTTGTTAAACCTAGGAAGTTTGACTGGATTGTGTGAATGATGAAAACGTTGTTGTTAACCTATGAAATTTGATTGAATTGTGGAAATAAAGAAATGTTGATGTTAAACCCATGAATGATGAAAATTTGTTGTTAAACCCATAAAATTTGATTGAATTGTATGAATGATGAAAATGTTGTTGTTGTTAAACCCATGAAATTTGATTAAATTATGAGAATGATGAAAATGTTGATGTTAAACCCATGAAATCTGATTGAACTATGTGAATGATGAAATGTTATTGTTAAACCATGAAATTTGATTGAATTGTGTGAAGATGAATATATTGTTGTTAAACAGATAAAATTTGATTGAATTGTGTGAATGATGAAGATGTTATTGTTAAACCCATGAAATTTGATTGAATTGTGGGAATGATGAAAATGTGATGTAAAACCCATGAAATTTGATTGAATTATGGCGATGATGAAAATGTTGATGTTAAACCCATGAAATTTGATTGAATTGTGTGAATAACGAAAATGTTGTTGTTAAACCCATGAAATTTGATTGAATTGTGGGAATGATGAAAATGTTGATGCTAAACCCATGAAATATGATTGAATGGTAGGAATGACGAAAATGTTGATGTTAAACCCATGAAATTTGATTGAATTGGGGAATGATAAAATGATAATGTTAAACCCATCAAATGTAATTGAATTGTAGGACTGATGAAAGTGATGATGTTAAACCCTGAAATTTGATTGAATATTGGAATGATGAAAATGTTGTTGTTAAACCCTTGAAACTTAATTAAATTGTGTGCATGATGAAAATGTTGTTGTTAAACCTAGGAAATTTGACTGGATTGTTGAATGATGAAAACGTTGTTGTTAAACCTATGAAATTTGATTGAATTGTGGAAATGAAGAAATGTTGGTGTTAAACCATGAATGATGAAAATTTTGTTGTTAAACCCATAAAATTTGATTGAATTGTATGAATGATGAAAATGTTGTTGTTTAACCCATGAAATTGATTAAATTATGAGAATGATGAAAATGTTGATGTTAAACCCATGAAATTTGATTGAACTGTGTGAATGATGAAAATGTTATTGTTAAACCCGTGAAATTTGATTGAATTGTGTGAAGATGAATATATTGTTGTTAAACAGATAAAATTTGATTGAATTGTGTGAATGATGAAGATGTTGTTGTTAAACCCATGAAATTTGATTGAATTGTGGGAATGATGAAAATGTTGATGTTAAACCCATGAAATTTGATTGAATTGTGTAAATGATGAAAATGTTGATGCTAAACCCATGAAATATGATTGAATGGTAGGAATGATGAAAATGTAGATGTTAAACCCATGAAATTTGATTGAATTGTGTGAATGACGAAGATGTTGTTGTTAAACCCATGAAATTTGATTGAATTGTGGGAATAATGAAAATGTGATGTAAAACCCATGAAATTTGATTGAATTATGGTAATGATGAAAATGTTGATGTTAAACCCATGAAATTTGATTGAATTGTGTGAATAACGAAAATGTTGATGTTAAACCCATGAAATTTGATTGAATTGTGTGAATAACGAAAATGTTATTGTTAAACCATGAATGAAATTTGATTGAATTGTGGGAATGATGAAATTGTTGATGCTAAACCCATGAAATATGATTGAATGGTAGGAATGATGAAAATGTTGATGTTAAACCCATGAAATTTGATTGAATTGTGGGAATGATAAAAATGATAATGTTAAACCCATGAAATGTGATTGAATTGTAGGACTGATGAA
>NW_026113359.1:0-27287 GCF_024323335.1 Lathyrus oleraceus | reverse complement strand
TTCAATGTATTTAGAGAGAAAAAACCCATCTTAAGTCGGACGTCGTTGTCCACTAATCTACTCATTTATCCAATAATGTCAACCATAGACGTGATTTTTACATTAGCACCTATAGAATCAACTTCAAAACCATTGATCTTAAAGTATATAGAATTTTTTATTGAAAATGTGTAGAAAAAAAACTAAAGAATAAATAATTATTATTTCGAAAGTGACATCAGTAAGACAAAAGTTTGTTTTTCTACTGATGTATTAACGTTAAATTATGTTCAAAATTCGAAACAAGAGGGGTTGTAATTTATAGTTAATATTACTATAAAATAATAAAAATTTGAATAAATTATTAAAGTGTTGTAAGAATATTTAATCTGAATTAACTATTTTTTTTGTTTTTATTTCTATATGCTTTGATTATGTTCAATTTAACTTCCGAATTTGCAGTTGCTAAAATACATAATAATTAACATATTAGTTTTTGTTAACATTTACTTTTTATTTTGTTGATTGTGTTATATTAAAGGAAGATTTAAAAGTAACAAAATTAAAGTGATTTAATATAAATAGCAGATGTCTTTCAAAAAATTGAAAGAAATTATACTTTACAAGTAGAATTCAACAACGGCAAAACATCATTTTGCATTACAATCTTTTAATCGATTCGATGTAAGTTTAATTTATCATTACATAACATTTATTAATATATAATAAGATCGTTTTCAAGAATTGTACTTGATTCGACAATAATTTTGTCATTGCCAACGACATCAAACTTCATATAATGATTGAAAGTGTGGACAATACACGTGTTTTGATTCTATGGGCATTATGAAGTTCAATGTATTTAGAGAAAAAAAACCATCTTAAAGTCGGACGTCGTTGTCCACTAATCTACTCATTTATCCAATAATGTCAACCATAGACGTGATTTTTTACATTAGCACCTATAGAATCAACTTCAAAACCATTGATCTTAAAAGTATATAGAATTTTTTATTGAAAATGTGTAGAAAAAAAACTAAAGAATAAATAATTATTAATTTCGAAAGTGACATTAGTAAGACAAAAGTTTGTTTTTCTACTTGATGTATTAACGTTAAATTATGTTCAAAATTTCGAAACAAGAGACAATAATGAATATATCTCGAAAAAAGGGTTGTAATTTATAGTTAATATTACTATAAAATAATAAAAATTTGAATAAATTATTAAAGTTGTTGTAAGAATATTTTAATCTGAATTAACTAAGTTTTTTGTTTTTATTTCTATTAATGCTTGATTATGTTCAATTTAACTTCCGAATTTGCAGTTGCTAAAATACATAATAATTAACATATTAGTTTTTGTTAACATTTACTTTTAATTTGTTGATTGTGTTATATTAAAGGAAGATTTAAAAGTAACAAATAATTAAAGTGATTTAATATTAAATAGCAGATGTCTTTCAAAAATTGAAAGAAAGAAATTATACTTTACAGTAGAATTCAACAACGGCAAAACATCATTTTGCATTACAATATTCTTTAAATTCGATGTAAGTTTAAATTTATCATTACATAACATTTATTAATATATAATAAGATCGTTTTCAAGAATTGTACTTGATTCGACAATAATTTTGTCATTGCCAACGACATCAAACTTCATATAATGATTGAAAGTGTGGACAATACAGTTTGTTTTGATTCTATGGGCATTATGAAGTTCAATGTATTTAGAGAGAAAAAACCCATCTTAATGTCGGACGTCGTTGTCCACTAATCTACTCATTTATCCAATAATGTCAACCATAGACGTGATTTTTTACATTAGCACTATAGAATCAACTTCAAAACCATTGATCTTAAAAGTATATAGAATTTTTTATTGAAAAAGTGTAAAAAAAAAACTAGAAAGAATAATAATTATTAATTTCGAAAGTGACATTAGTAAGACAAAAGTTTGTTTTTCTACTTGATGTATTAACGTTAAATTATGTTCAAAATTTCGAACAAGAGACAATAATGATATATCTCGAAAAAGGGGTTGTAATTTATAGTTAATAATACTATAAAATAATAAAAATTTGAATAAATTATTAAATTGTTGTAAGAATATTTTAATCTGAATTAACTAAGTTTTTGTTTTTATTCTATTAATGCTTGATTATGTTCAATTTAACTTCCGAATTTGCAGTTGCTAAAATACATAATAATTAACATATTAGTTTTTGTTAACATTTACTTTTAATTTTGTTGATTGTGTTATATTAAAGGAAGATTTAAAAGTAACAAATAATTAAAGTGATTTAATATTAAATAGCAGATGTCTTTCAAAAAATTGAAAGAAATTATACTTTAAAGTAGAATTCAACAACGGCAAAACATCATTTTGCATTACAATATTTCTTTAAATTCGATTGTAAGTTTAAATTATCATTACATAACATTATTAATATATAATAAGATAGTTTTCAAGAATTGTACTTGATTCGACAATAATTTTGTCATTGCCAACGACATCAAACTTATATAATGATTGAAAGTGTGGACAATACAGTTGTTTTGATTCTATGGGCATTATGAAGTTCAATGTATTTAGAGAGAAAAAAACCCATCTTAATGTCGGACGTCGTTGTCCACTAATCTACTCATTTATCCAATAATGTCAACCATAGACGTGATTTTTACATTAGCACCTATAGAATCAACTTCAAAACCATTGATCTTTAAAAGTATATAGAATTTTTTATTGAAAATGTGTAGAAAAAAAACTAAAGAATAAATAATTATTAATTTCGAAAGTGACATTAGTAAGACAAAAGTTTGTTTTCTATTGATGTATTAACGTTAAATATGTTCAAAATTTCGAAACAAGAGACAATATGAATATATCTCGAAAAGGGGTTGTAATTTATAGTTAATATTACTAAAATAATAAAAATTTGAATAAATTATTAAAGTTGTTGTAAGAATATTTTAATCTGAATTAACTAAGTTTTTTGTTTTTATTCTATAATGCTTGATTATGTTCAATTTAACTTCCGAATTTGCAGTTGCTAAAATACATAATAATTAACATATTAGTTTTTGTTAACATTTACTTTTAATTTTGTTGATTGTGTTATATTAAAGGAAGATTTAAAAGTAACAAATAATTAAAGTGATTAATATTAAATAGCAGATGTCTTTCAAAAAATTGAAAGAAATTATACTTTACAGTAGAATTCAACAACGGCAAAACATCATTTTGCATTACAATATTTCTTTAAATTCGATGTAAGTTTAAATTTATCATTACATAACATTTATTAATATATAATAAGATAGTTTTCAAGAATTGTACTTGATTCGACAATAATTTTGTCATTGCCAACGACATCAAACTTCATATAATGATTGAAAGTGTGGACAATACAGTTTGTTTTGATTCTATGGGCATTATGAAGTTCAAGTATTAGAGAGAAAAAACCCATCTTAATGTCGGACGTCGTTGTCCACTAATCTACTCATTTATCCAATAATGTCAACCATAGACGTGATTTTTTACATTAGCACCTATAGAATCAACTTCAAAACCATTGATCTTAAAAGTATATAGAATTTTTTATTGAAAATGTGTAGAAAAAAAACTAAAGAATAAATAATTATTAATTTCGAAAGTGACATTAGTAAGACAAAAGTTTGTTTTTCTACTTGATGTATTAACGTTAAATTATGTTCAAAATTTCGAAACAAGAGACAATATGAATATATCTCGAAAAAGGGGTTGTAATTTATAGTTAATAATACTATAAAATAATAAAAATTTGAATAAATTATTAAAGTTGTTGTAAGAATATTTTAATCTGAATTAACTAAGTTTTTTGTTTTTATTTCTATTAATGCTTGATTATGTTCAATTTAACTTCCGAATTTGCAGTTGCTAAAATACATAATAATTAACATATTAGTTTTTGTTAACATTTACTTTTAATTTTGTTGATTGTGTTATATTAAAGGAAGATTTAAAAGTAACAAATAATTAAAGTGATTTAATATTAAATAGCAGATGTCTTTCAAAAAATTGAAAGAAATTATACTTTACAGTAGAATTCAACAACGGCAAAACATCATTTTGCATTACAATATTTCTTTAAATTCAAGATGTAAGTTTAAATTTATCATTACATAACATTTATTAATATATAATAAGATAGTTTTCAAGAATTGTACTTGATTCGACAATAATTTTGTCATTGCCAACGACATCAAACTTCATATAATGATTGAAAGTGTGGACAATACAGTTGTTTTGATTCTATGGGCATTATGAAGTTCAATGTATTTAGAGAGAAAAAACCCATCTTAATGTCGGACGTCGTTGTCCACTAATCTACTCATTTATCCAATAATGTCAACCATAGACGTGATTTTTTACATTAGCACCTATCGAATCAACTTCAAAACCATTGATCTTAAAAGTATATAGAATTTTTTATTGAAAATGTGTAGAAAAAAAACTAAAGAATAAATAATTATTAATTTCGAAAGTGACATTAGTAAGACAAAAGTTTGTTTTTCTACTTGATGTATTAACGTTAAATTATGTTCAAAATTTCGAAACAAGAGACAATAATGAATATATCTCGAAAAAGGGGTTGTAATTTATAGTTAATATTACTATAAAATAATAAAAATTTGAATAAATTATTAAAGTTGTTGTAAGAATATTTTAATCTGAATTAACTAAAGTTTTTGTTTTATTTTATTAATGTTTGATTATGTTCAATTTAACTTCCGAATTTGCAGTTGCTAAAATACATAATAATTAACATATTAGTTTTGTTAACATTTACTTTTAATTTTGTTGATTGTGTTATATTAAAGGAAGATTTAAAAGTAACAAATAATTAAAGTGATTTAATATTAAATAGCAGATGTCTTTCAAAAAATTGAAAGAATTATACTTTAAAGTAGAATTCAACAACGGCAAAACATCATTTTGCATTACAATTCTTTATTAAATTCGATGTAAGTTTAAATTATCATTACATAACATTTATTAATATATAATAAGATAGTTTTCAAGAATTGTACTTGATTCGACAATAATTTTGTCATTGCCAACGACATCAAACTTCATATAATGATTGAAAGTGTGGACAATACAGTTTGTTTTGATTCTATGGGCATTATGAAGTTCATGTATTTAGAGAGAGAAAAAACCCATCTTAATGTCGGACGTCGTTGTCCAAATCTACTCATTTATCCAATAATGTCAACCATAGACGTGATTTTTTACATTAGCACCTATAGAATCAACTTCAAAACCATTGATCTTAAAAGTATATAGAATTTTTATTGAAAATGTGTAGAAAAAAAACTAAAGAATAAATAATTATTAATTTCGAAAGTGACATTAGTAAGACAAAAGTTTGTTTTCTACTGATGTATTAACGTTAAATTATGTTCAAATTTCGAAACAAGAGACAATAATGAATATATCTCGAAAAAGGGGTTGTAATTTATAGTTAATATTACTATAAAATAATAAAAATTTGAATAAATTATTAAAGTTGTTGTAAGAATATTTAATCTGAATTAACTAAGTTTTTTGTTTTTATTTCTATAATGTTTGATTATGTTCAATTTAACTTCCGAATTGCGTTGCAGTTGCTAAAATACATAATAATTAACATATAGTTTTTGTTAACATTTACTTTTAATTTTGTTGATTGTGTTATATTAAAGGAAGATTTAAAAGTAACAAATAATTAAAGTGATTTAATATTAAATAGCAGATGTCTTTCAAAAAATTGAAAGAAATTATACTTTACAGTAGAATTCAACAACGGCAAAACATCATTTTGCATTACAATATTTCTTTAAATTCGATGTAAGTTTAAATTTATCATTACATAACATTTATTAATATATAATAAGATCGTTTTCAAGAATTGTACTTGATTCGACAATAACTTTGTCATTGCCAACGGCATCAAACTACATATAATGATTGAAAGTGTGGACAATACAGTTTGTTTTGATTCTATGGGCATTATGAAGTTCAATGTATTTAGAGAGAAAAAACCCATCTTAATGTCGGACGTCGTTGTCCACTAATCTACTCATTTATCCAATAATGTCAACCATAGACGTGATTTTTTACATTAGCACCTATAGAATCAACTTCAAAACCATTGATCTTAAAAGTATATAGAATTTTTTATTGAAAATGTGTAGAAAAAAAACTAAAGAATAAATAATTATTAATTTCGAAAGTGACATTAGTAAGACAAAAGTTTGTTTTTCTACTTGATGTATTAACGTTAAATTATGTTCAAAATTTCGAAACAAGAGACAATAATGAATATATCTCGAAAAAGGGGTTGTAATTTATAGTTAATATATACTATAAAATAATAAAAATTTGAATAAATTATTAAAGTTGTTGTAAGAATATTTTAATCTGAATTAACTAAGTTTTTTTTGTTTTTATTTTATTAATGTTTGATTATGTTCAATTTAACTTCCGAATTTGCAGTTGCTAAAATACATAATAATTAACATATTAGTTTTTGTTAACATTTACTTTTAATTTTGTTGATTGTGTTATATTAAAGGAAGATTAAAAGTAACAAATAATTAAAGTGATTTAATATTAAATAGCAGATGTCTTTCAAAAATTGAAAGAAATTATACTTTACAGTAGAATTCAACAACGGCAAAACATCATTTTGCATTACAATATTTCTTAAATTCGATGTAAGTTTAAATTTATCATTACAACATTTATTAATATATAATAAGATCGTTTTCAAGAATTGTACTTGATTCGACAATAATTTTGTCATTGCCAAGACATCAAACTTCATATAATGATTGAAAGTGTGGACAATACAGTTTGTTTTGATTCTATGGGCATTATGAAGTTCAATGTATTTAGAGAGAAAAAAACCCATCTTAATGTCGGACGTCGTTGTCCACTAATCTACTCATTTATCCAATAATGTCAACCATAGACGTGATTTTTTACATTAGCACCTATAGAAAAACTTAAAAAGTGATTTAATATTAAATAGCAGATGTCTTTCAAAAAAATTGAAAGAAATTATACTTTAAAGTAGAATTCAACAACGGCAAAAATCATTTTGCATTATTACAATATTTCTTAAATTCGATGTAAGTTTAAATTTATCATTACATACATTTATTAATATATAATAAGATAGTTTTCAAGAATTGTACTTGATTCGACAATAATTTTGTCATTGCCAACGACATCAAACTTCATATAATGATTGAAAGTGTGGACAATACAGTTTGTTTTGATTCTATGGGCATTATGAAGTTCAATGTATTTAGAGAGAAAAAACCCATCTTAAAGTCGGACGTCGTTGTCCACTAATCTACTCATTTATCCAATAATGTCAACCATAGACGTGATTTTTACATTAGCACCTATAGAATCAACTTCAAAACCATTGATCTTAAAAGTATATAGAATTTTTTATTGAAAATGTGTAGAAACAAAACTAAAGAATAAATAATTAATTTCGAAAGTGACATTAGTAAGACAAAAGTTTGTTTTTCTAATTGATGTATTAACGTTAAATTATGTTCGAAATTTCGAAACAAGAGACAATAATGAATATATCTCGAAAAAGGGGTTGTAATTTATAGTTAATATTACTATAAAATATAAAATTTGAATAAATTATGAAGTTGTTGTAAGAATATTTTAATCTGAATTAACTAAGTTTTTTGTTTTTATTTATATTAATGTTTGATTATGTTCAATTTAACTTTCGAATTTGCAGTTGCTAAAATACATAATAATTAACATATTGGTTTTGTTAACATTTACTTTTAATTTTGTTGATTGTGTTATATTAAAGGAAGATTTAAAAGTAACAAATAATTAAAGTGATTTAATATTAAATAGCAGATGTCTTTCAAAAATTGAAAGAAATTATACTTTAAAGTAGAATTCAACAACGGCAAAACATCATTTTGCATTACAATATTTCTTTAAATTCGATGTAAGTTTAAATTTATCATTACATAACATTTATTAATATATAATAAGATAGTTTTCAAGAATTGTACTTGATTCGACAATAATTTTGTCATTGCCAACGACATCAAACTTCATATAATGATTGAAAGTGTGGACAATACAGTTTGTTTTGATTCTATGGGCATTATGAAGTTCAATGTATTTAGAGAGAAAAAACCCATCTTAAAGTCGGACGTCGTTGTCCACTAATCTACTCATTTATCCAATAATGTCAACCATAGACGTGATTTTTTACATTAGCACCTATAGAATCAACTTCAAAACCATTGATCTTAAAAGTATATAGAATTTTTTATTGAAAATGTGTAGAAACAAAACTAAAGAATAAATAATTATTAATTTCGAAAGTGACATTAGTAAGACAAAAGTTTGTTTTTCTAATTGATGTATTAACGTTAAATTATGTTCAAAATTTCGAAACAAGAGACAATAATGAATATATCTCGAAAAAGGGGTTGTAATTTATATTAATATTACTATAAATAATAAAAATTTGAAAAAATAAATTGAAGTTGTTGTAAGAATATTTAATCTTAATTAACTAAGTTTTTTTTTTTATTTATATTAATGTTTATTATGTTCAATTTAACTTTCGAATTTGCAGTTGCTAAAATACATAATAATTAACATATTAGTTTTTGTTAACATTTACTTTTAATTTTGTTGATTGTGTTATATTAAAGGAAGATTTAAAAGTAACAAATAATTAAAGTGATTTAATATTAAATAGCAGATGTCTTTCAAAAAATTGAAAGAAATTATACTTTAAAGTAGAATTCAACAACGGCAAAACATCATTTTGCATTACAATATTTCTTTAAATTCGATGTAAGTTTAAATTTATCATTACATAACATTATTAATATATAATAAGATAGTTTTCAAGAATTGTACTTGATTCGACAATAATTTTGTCATTGCCAACGACATCAAACTTCTTATAATGATTGAAAGTGTGGACAATACAGTTTGTTTGATTCTATGGGCATTATGAAGTTCATTGTATTTAGAGAGAAAAACCATCTTAAAGTCGGACGTCGTTGTCCACTAATCTACTCATTTATCCAATAATGTCAACCATAGACGTGATTTTGTACATTAGCACCTATAGAATCAACTTCAAAACCATTGATCTTAAAAGTATATAGAAATTTTTATTGAAAATGTGTAGAAACAAAACTAAAGAATAAATAATTATTAATTTCGAAAGTGACATTAGTAAGACAAAAGTTTGTTTTTCTAATTGATGTATTAACGTTAAATTATGTTCAAAATTTCGAACAAGAGACAATAATGAATATATCTCGAAAAAGGGGTTGTAATTTATAGTTAATATTACTATAAAATAATAAAAATTGAATAAATTATTGAAGTTGTTGTAAGAATATTTTAATGAATTAACTAATTTTTGTTTTATTTATATTAATGTTTGATTATGTTCAATTTAACTTTCGAATTTGCAGTTGCTAAAATACATAATAATTAACATATTAGTTTTTGTTAACATTTACTTTTAATTTTGTTGATTGTGTTATATTAAAGGAAGATTTAAAAGTAACAAATAATTAAAGTGATTTAATATTAAATAGCAGATGTCTTTCAAAAAATTGAAAGAAATTATACTTTAAAGTAGAATTCAACAACGGCAAAACATCATTTTGCATTACAGTATTTCTTTAAATTCGATGTAAGTTTAAATTTATCATTACATAACATTTATTAATATATAATAAGATAGTTTTCAAGAATTGTACTTGATTCGACAATAATTTTGTCATTGCCAACGACATCAAACTTCTTATAATGATTGAAAGTGTGGACAATACAGTTTGTTTTGATTCTATGGGCATTATGAAGTTCATGTATTTAGAGAGAAAAAACCCATCTTAAAGTCGGACGTCGTTGTCCACTAATCTACTCATTTATCCAATAATGTCAACCATAGACGTGATTTTTTACATTAGCACCTATAGAATCAACTTCAAAACCATTGATCTTAAAAGTATATAGAATTTTTTATTGAAAATGTGTAGAAACAAAACTAAAGAATAAATAATTATTAATTTCGAAAGTGACATTAGTAAGACAAAAGTTTGTTTTTCTAATTGATGTATTAACGTTAAATTATGTTCAAAATTTCGAAACAAGAGACAATAATGAATATATCTCGAAAAAGGGGTTGTAATTTATAGTTAATATTACTATAAAATAATAAAAATTTGAATAAATATTGAAGTTGTTGTAAGAATATTTTAATCTGAATTAACTAAGTTTTTTGTTTTTATTTATATAATGTTGATTTTGATTATGTTCAATTTAACTTTCGAATTTGCAGTTGCTAAAATACATAATAATTAACATATTAGTTTTTGTTAACATTTACTTTTAATTTTGTTGATTGTGTTATATTAAGGAAGATTTAAAAGTAACAAATAATTAAAGTGATTTAATATTAAATAGCAGATGTCTTTCAAAAATTGAAAGAAATTATACTTTAAAGTAGAATTCAACAACGGCAAAACATCATTTTGCATTACAGTATTTCTTTAATTCTGATGTAAGTTTAAATTTATCATTACATAACATTTATTAATATATAATAAGATAGTTTTCAAGAATTGTACTTGATTCGACAATATTTTGTCATTGCCAACGACATCAAACTTCTTATAATGATTGAAAGTGTGGACAATACAGTTTGTTTTGATTCTATGGGCATTATGAAGTTCATTGTATTTAGAGAGAAAAAACTCATCTTAAAGTCGGACGTCGTTGTCCACTAATCTACTCATTTATCCAATAATGTCAACCATAGACGTGATTTTTTCATTATTAGCACTATAGAATCAACTTCAAAACCATTGATCTTAAAAGTATATAGAATTTTTTATTGAAAATGTGTAGAAACAAAACTAAAGAATAAATAATTATTAATTTCGAAAGTGACATTAGTAAGACAAAAGTTTGTTTTTCTAATTGATGTATTAACGTTAAATTATGTTCAAAATTTCGAAACAAGAGACAATAATGAATATATCTCGAAAAAGGGGTTGTAATTTATAGTTAATATTACTATAAATAATAAAAAATTTGAATAAATTATTGAAGTTGTTGTAAGAATATTTTAATCTGAATTAACTAAGTTTTTTGTTTTTATTATATTAATGTTTGATTATGTTCAATTTAACTTCGAATTTGCAGTTGCTAAAATACATAATAATTAACATATTAGTTTTTGTTAACATTTACTTTTAATTTTGTTGATTGTGTTATATTAAAGGAAGATTTAAAAGTAACAAATAATTAAAGTGATTTAATATTAAATAGCAGATGTCTTTCAAAAAATTGAAAGAAATTATACTTTAAAGTAGAATTCAACAACGGCAAAACATCATTTTGCATTACAATATTTCTTTAAATTCGATGTAAGTTTAAATTTATCATTACATAACATTTATTAATATATAATAAGATAGTTTTCAAGAATTGTACTTGATTCGACAATAATTTTGTCATTGCCAACGACATCAAACTTCATATAATGATTGAAAGTGTGGTGGACAATACAGTTGTTTTGATTCTATGGGCATTATGAAGTTCAATGTATTTAGAGAGAAAAAACCCATCTTAAAGTCGGACGTCGTTGTCCACTAATCTACTCATTTATCCAATAATGTCAACCATAGACGTGATTTTTTACATTAGCACCTATAGAATCAACTTCAAAACCATTGATCTTAAAAGTATATAGAATTTTTTATTGAAAATGTGTAGAAACAAAACTAAAGAATAAATAATTATTAATTTCGAAAGTGACATTAGTAAGACAAAGTTTGTTTTTCTAATTGATGTATTAACGTTAAATTATGTTCAAAATTTCGAAACAAGAGACAATAATGAATATATCTCGAAAAAGGGGTTGTAATTTATAGTTAATATTACTATAAAATAATAAAAATTTGAATAAATTATTGAAGTTGTTGTAAGAATATTTTAATCTGAATTAACTAAGTTTTTTGTTTTTATTTATATTAATGTTTGATTATGTTCAATTTAACTTTCGAATTTGCAGTTGCTAAAATACATAATAATTAACATATTAGTTTTTGTTAACATTTACTTTTAATTTTGTTGATTGTGTTATATTAAAGGAAGATTTAAAAGTAACAAATAATTAAAGTGATTTAATATTAAATAGCAGATGTCTTTCAAAAAATTGAAAGAAATTATACTTTAAAGTAGAATTCAACAACGGCAAAACATCATTTGCATTACAGTATTTCTTTAAATTCGATGTAAGTTTAAATTTATCATTACATAACATTTATTAATATATAATAAGATAGTTTTCAAGAATTGTACTTGATTCGACAATAATTTTGTCATTGCCAACGACATCAAACTTCTTATAATGATTGAAAGTGTGGACAATACAGTTTGTTTTGATTCTATGGGCATTATGAAGTTCATTGTATTTAGAGAGAAAAAACTCATCTTAAAGTCGGACGTCGTTGTCCACTAATCTACTCATTTATCCAATAATGTCAACCATAGACGTGATTTTTTTACATTAGCACCTATAGAATCAACTTCAAAACCATTGATCTTAAAAGTATATAGAATTTTTTATTGAAAATGTGTAGAAACAAAACTAAAGAATAAATAATTATTAATTTCGAAAGTGACATTAGTAAGACAAAAGTTTGTTTTTCTAATTGATGTATTAACGTTAAATTATGTTCAAAATTTCGAAACAAGAGACAATAATGAATATATCTCGAAAAAGGGTTGTAATTTATAGTTAATATTACTATAAAATAATAAAAATTGAATAAATTATTGAAGTTGTTGTAAGAATATTTTAATCTGAATTAACTAAGTTTTTGTTTTTATTTATATTAATGTTTGATTATGTTCAATTTAACTTTCGAATTTGCAGTTGCTAAAATACATAATAATTAACATATTAGTTTTTGTTAACATTTACTTTTAATTTGTTGATTGTGTTATATTAAAGGAAGATTTAAAAGTAACAAATAATTAAAGTGATTTAATATTAAATAGCAGATGTCTTTCAAAAAATTGAAAGAAATTATACTTTAAAGTAGAATTCAACAACGGCAAAACATCATTTTGCATTACAATATTTCTTTAAATTCGATGTAAGTTTAAATTTATCATTACATAACATTTATTAATATATAATAAGATAGTTTTCAAGAATTGTACTTGATTCGACAATAATTTTGTCATTGCCAACGACATCAAACTTCTTATAATGATTGAAAGTGTGGACAATACAGTTTGTTTTGATTCTATGGGCATTATGAAGTTCATGTATTTAGAGAGAAAAAACTCATCTTAAAGTCGGACGTCGTTGTCCACTAATCTACTCATTTATCCAATAATGTCAACCATAGACGTGATTTTTTTACATTAGCACCTATAGAATCAACTTCAAAACCATTGATCTTAAAAGTATATAGAATTTTTTATTGAAAATGTGTAGAAACAAAACTAAAGAATAAATAATTATTAATTTCGAAAGTGACATTAGTAAGACAAAAGTTTGTTTTTCTAATTGATGTATTAACGTTAAATTATGTTCAAAATTTCGAAACAAGAGACAATAATGAATATATCTCGAAAAAGGGGTTGTAATTTATAGTTAATATTACTATAAATAATAAAATTTGAATAAATTATTGAAGTTGTTGTAAGAATATTTTAATCTGAATTAACTAAGTTTTTTGTTTTTATTTATATTAATGTTTGATTATGTTCAATTTAACTTTCGAATTTGCAGTTGCTAAAATACATAATAATTAACATATTAGTTTTTGTTAACATTTACTTTTAATTTTGTTGATTGTGTTATATTAAAGGAAGATTTAAAAGTAACAAATAATTAAAGTGATTTAAAATTAAATAGCAGATGTCTTTCAAAAAATTGAAAGAAATTATACTTTAAAGTAGAATTCAACAACGGCAAAACATCATTTTGCATTACAATATTTCTTTAAATTCGATGTAAGTTTAAATTTATCATTACATAACATTTATTAATATATAATAAGATAGTTTTCAAGAATTGTACTTGATTCGACAATAATTTTGTCATTGCCAACGACATCAAACTTCATATAATGATTGAAAGTGTGGACAATACAGTTTGTTTTGATTCTATGGGCATTATGAAGTTCAATGTATTTAGAGAGAAAAAACCCATCTTAAAGTCGGACGTCGTTGTCCACTAATCTACTCATTTATCCAATAATGTCAACCATAGACGTGATTTTTTACATTAGCACCTATAGAATCAACTTCAAAACCATTGATCTTAAAAGTATATAGAATTTTTTATTGAAAATGTGTGTAGAAACAAAACTAAAGAATAAATAATTATTAATTTCGAAAGTGACATTAGTAAGACAAAAGTTTGTTTTTCTAATTGATGTATTAACGTTAAATTATGTTCAAAATTTCGAAACAAGAGACAATAATGAATATATCTCGAAAAAGGGGTTGTAATTTATAGTTAATATTACTAAAAATAATAAAAATTTGAATAAATTATTGAAGTTGTTGTAAGAATATTTTAATCTTAATTAACTAAGTTTTTTGTTTTTATTTATATTAATGTTTGATTATGTTCAATTTAACTTTCGAATTTGCAGTTGCTAAAATACATAATAATTAACATATTAGTTTTTGTTAACATTTACTTTTAATTTTGTTGATTGTGTTATATTAAAGGAAGATTTAAAAGTAACAAATAATTAAAGTGATTTTATATTAAATAGCAGATGTCTTTCAAAAAATTGAAAGAAATTATACTTTAAAGTAGAATTCAACAACGGCAAAACATCATTTGCATTACAGTATTTCTTTAAATTCGATGTAAGTTTAAATTTATCATTACATAACATTTTAATATATAATAAGATAGTTTTCAAGAATTGTACTTGATTCGACAATAATTTTGTCATTGCCAACGACATCAAACTTCTTATAATGATTGAAAGTGTGGACAATACAGTTTGTTTGATTCTATGGGCATTATGAAGTTCATTGTATTTAGAGAGAAAAAACTCATCTTAAAGTCGGACGTCGTTGTCCACTAATCTACTCATTTATCCAATAATGTCAACCATAGACGTGATTTTTTACATTAGCACCTATAGAATCAACTTCAAAACCATTGATCTTAAAAGTATATAGAATTTTTTATTGAAAATGTGTAGAAACAAAACTAAAGAATAAATAATTATTAATTTCGAAAGTGACATTAGTAAGACAAAAGTTTGTTTTTCTAATTGATGTATTAACGTTAAATTATGTTCAAAATTTCGAAACAAGAGACAATAATGAATATATCTCGAAAAAGGGGTTGTAATTTATAGTTAATATTACTATAAATAATAAAATAAAAATTTGAATAAATTAATGAAGTTGTTGTAAGATATTTTTTTAATTAATTAACAGTTTTTGTTTTTATTTATATTAATGTTTGATTATGTTCAATTTAACTTTCGAATTTGCAGTTGCTAAAATACATAATAATTAACATATTAGTTTTTGTTAACATTTACTTTTAATTTTGTTGATTGTGTTATATTAAAGGAAGATTTAAAAGTAACAAATAATTAAAGTGATTTAATATTAAATAGCAGATGTCTTTCAAAAAATTGAAAGAAATTATACTTTAAAGTAGAATTCAACAACGGCAAAACATCATTTTGCATTACAATATTTCTTTAAATTCGATGTAAGTTTAAATTTATCATTACATAACATTTATTAATATATAATAAGATAGTTTTCAAGAATTGTACTTGATTCGACAATAATTTTGTCATTGCCAACGACATCAAACTTCATATAATGATTGAAAGTGTGGACAATACAGTTTGTTTTGATTCTATGGGCATTATGAAGTTCATTGTATTTAGAGAGAAAAAACTCATCTTAAAGTCGGACGTCGTTGTCCACTAATCTACTCATTTATCCAATAATGTCAACCATAGACGTGATTTTTTACATTAGCACCTATAGAATCAACTTCAAAACCATTGATCTTAAAAGTATATAGAATTTTTTATTGAAAATGTGTAGAAACAAAACTAAAGAATAAATAATTATTAATTTCGAAAGTGACATTAGTAAGACAAAAGTTTGTTTTTCTAATTGATGTATTAACGTTAAATTATGTTCAAAATTTCGAAACAAGAGACAATAATGAATATATCTCGAAAAAGGGGTTGTAATTTATAGTTAATATTACTATAAAATAATAAAAATTTGAATAAATTATTGAAGTTGTTGTAAGAATATTTTAATCTGAATTAACTAAGTTTTTTGTTTTTGTTTTTATTTATATTAATGTTTGATTATGTTCAATTTAACTTTCGAATTTGCAGTTGCTAAAATACATAATAATTAACATATTAGTTTTTGTTAACATTTACTTTTAATTTTGTTGATTGTGTTATATTAAAGGAAGATTTAAAAGTAACAAATAATTAAAGTGATTTAATATTAAATAGCAGATGTCTTTCAAAAAATTGAAAGAAATTATACTTTAAAGTAGAATTCAACAACGGCAAAACATCATTTTGCATTACAGTATTTCTTTAAATTCGATGTAAGTTTAAATTTATCATTACATAACATTTATTAATATATAATAAGATAGTTTTCAAGAATTGTACTTGATTCGACAATAATTTTGTCATTGCCAACGACATCAAACTTCATATAATGATTGAAAGTGTGGACAATACAGTTTGTTTTGATTCTATGGGCATTATGAAGTTCAATGTATTTAGAGAGAAAAAACCCATCTTAAAGTCGGACGTCGTTGTCCACTAATCTACTCATTTATCCAATAATGTCAACCATAGACGTGATTTTTTACATTAGCACCTATAGAATCAACTTCAAAACCATTGATCTTAAAAGTATATAGAATTTTTTATTGAAAATGTGTAGAAACAAAACTAAAGAATAAATAATTATTAATTTCGAAAGTGACATTAGTAAGACAAAAGTTTGTTTTTCTAATTGATGTATTAACGTTAAATTATGTTCAAAATTTCGAAACAAGAGACAATAATGAATATATCTCGAAAAAGGGGTTGTAATTTATAGTTAATATTACTATAAAATAATAAAAATTTGAATAAATTATTGAAGTTGTTGTAAGAATATTTAATCTGAATTAACTAAGTTTTTTGTTTTTATTTATATTAATGTTTGATTATGTTCAATTTAACTTCGAATTTGCAGTTGCTAAAATACATAATAATTAACATATTAGTTTGTTAACATTTACTTTTAATTTTGTTGATTGTGTTATATTAAAGGAAGATTTAAAAGTAACAAATAATTAAAGTGATTTAATATTAAATAGCAGATGTCTTTCAAAAAATTGAAAGAAATTATACTTTAAAGTAGAATTCAACAACGGCAAAACATCATTTTGCATTACAGTATTCTTAAATTAATTCGTAAGTTTAAATTTATCATTACATAACATTTATTAATATATAATAAGATAGTTTTCAAGAATTGTACTTGATTCGACAATAATTTTGTCATTGCCAACGACATCAAACTTCTTATAATGATTGAAAGTGTGGACAATACAAGTTTGTTTTGATTCTATGGGCATTATGAAGTTCATTGTATTTAGAGAGAAAAAACTCATCTTAAAGTCGGACGTCGTTGTCCACTAATCTACTCATTTATCCAATAATGTCAACCATAGACGTGATTTTTTTACATTAGCACCTATAGAATCAACTTCAAAACCATTGATCTTAAAAGTATATAGAATTTTTTATTGAAAATGTGTAGAAACAAAACTAAAGAATAAATAATTATTAATTTCGAAAGTGACATTAGTAAGACAAAAGTTTGTTTTTCTAATTGATGTATTAACGTTAAATTATGTTCAAAATTTCGAAACAAGAGACAATAATGAATATATCTCGAAAAAGGGGTTGTAATTTATAGTTAATATTACTAAAATATAAAAAAATTGAATAAATTATTGAAGTTGTTGTAAGAATATTTTAATCTGAATTAACTAAGTTTTTGTTTTTATTTATATTAATGTTTGATTATGTTCAATTTAACTTTCGAATTTGCAGTTGCTAAAATACATAATAATTAACATATTAGTTTTTGTTAACATTTACTTTTAATTTTGTTGATTGTGTTATATTAAAGGAAGATTTAAAAGTAACAAATAATTAAAGTGATTTAATATTAAATAGCAGATGTCTTTCAAAAATTGAAAGAAATTATACTTTAAAGTAGAATTCAACAACGGCAAAACATCATTTTGCATTACAGTATTTCTTTAAATTCGATGTAAGTTTAAATTTATCATTACATAACATTTATTAATATATAATAAGATAGTTTTCAAGAATTGTACTTGATTCGACAATAATTTTGTCATTGCCAACGACATCAAACTTCTTATAATGATTGAAAGTGTGGACAATACAGTTTGTTTTGATTCTATGGGCATTATGAAGTTCATTGTATTTAGAGAGAAAAAACTCATCTTAAAGTCGGACGTCGTTGTCCACTAATCTACTCATTTATCCAATAATGTCAACCATAGACGTGATTTTTTACATTAGCACCTATAGAATCAACTTCAAAACCATTGATCTTAAAAGTATATAATTTTTTATTGAAAATGTGTAGAAACAAAACTAAAGAATAAATAATTATTAATTTCGAAAGTGACATTAGTAAGACAAAAGTTTGTTTTTCTAATTGATGTATTAACGTTAAATTATGTTCAAAATTTCGAAACAAGAGACAATAATGAATATATCTCGAAAAAGGGGTTGTAATTTATAGTTAATATTACTATAAAATAATAAAAATTTGAATAAATTATTGAAGTTGTTGTAAGAATATTTTAATCGTAATTAACTAAGTTTTTTGTTTTTATTTATATTAATGTTTGATTATGTTCAATTTAACTTTCGAATTTGCAGTTGCTAAAATACATAATAATTAACATATTAGTTTTTGTTAACATTTACTTTTAATTTGTTGATTGTGTTATATTAAAGGAAGATTTAAAAGTAACAAATAATTAAAGTGATTTAAATTAAATAGCAGATGTCTTTCAAAAAATTGAAAGAAATTATACTTTAAAAGTAGAATTCAACAACGGCAAAACATCATTTTGCATTACAATATTTCTTTAAATTCGATGTAAGTTTAATTTTATCATTACATAACATTTATTATATATAATAAGATAGTTTTCAAGAATTGTACTTGATTCGACAATAATTTTGTCATTGCCAACGACATCAAACTTCATATAATGATTGAAAGTGTGGACAATACAGTTTGTTTTGATTCTATGGGCATTATGAAGTTCAATGTATTTAGAGAGAAAAAACCCATCTTAAAGTCGGACGTCGTTGTCCACTAATCTACTCATTTATCCAATAATGTCAACCATAGACGTGATTTTTACATTAGCACCTATAGAATCAACTTCAAAACCATTGATCTTAAAAGTATATAGAATTTTTTATTGAAAATGTGTAGAAAGAAACAAAACTAAAGAATAATAATTATTAATTTCGAAAGTGACATTAGTAAGACAAAAGTTGTTTTTCTAATTGATGTATTAACGTTAAATTATGTTCAAAATTTTGAAACAAGAGACAAATGAATATATCTCGAAAAAGGGGTTGTAATTTATAGTTAATATTACTATAAATAATAAAAATTTGAATAAATTATTGAAGTTGTTGTAAGAATATTTATCTGAATTAACTAAGTTTTGTTTTATTTATATTAATGTTTGATTATGTTCAATTTAACTTCGAATTTGCAGTTGCTAAAATACATAATAATTAACATATTAGTTTTTGTTAACATTTCCTTTAATTTTGTTGATTGTGTTATATTAAAGGAAGATTTAAAAGTAACAAATAATTAAAGTGATAATATTAAATAGCAGATGTCTTCAAAAAATTGAAAGAAATTATACTTTAAATAGAATTCAACAACGGCAAAACATCATTTGCATTACAATATTTCTTTAAATTCGATGTAAGTTTAAATTTATCATTACATAACATTTATTAATATATATAAGATAGTTTTCAAGAATTGTACTTGATTCGACAATAATTTTGTCATTGCCAACGACATCAAACTTTATAATGATTGAAAGTGTGGACAATACAGTTTGTTTTGATTCTATGGGCATTATGAAGTTCATTGTATTTAGAGAGAAAAAACCCATCTTAAAGTCGGACGTCGTTGTCCACTAATCTACTCATTTATCCAATAATGTCAACCATAGACGTGATTTTTTACATTAGCACCTATAGAATCAACTTCAAAACCATTGATCTTAAAAGTATATAGATTTTTTATTGAAAATGTGTAGAAACAAAACTAAAGAATAAATAATTATTAATTTCGAAAGTGACATTAGTAAGACAAAAGTTTGTTTTTCTAATTGATGTATTAACGTTAATTATGTTCAAATTTCTAAACAAGAGACAATAATGAATATATCTCGAAAAAGGGGTTGTAATTTATAGTAATATTACTATAAAATAATAAAAATTGAATAAATTATTGAAGTTGTTGTAAGAATATTTTAATCTAATTAACTAAGTTTTTTGTTTTTATTTATATTAATGTTTGATTATGTTCAATTTAACTTTCGAATTTGCAGTTGCTAAAATACATAATAATTAACATATTAGTTTTTGTTAACATTTACTTTTAATTTTGTTGATTGTGTTATATTAAAGGAAGATTTAAAAGTAACAAATAATTAAAGTGATTTAATATTAAATAGCAGATGTCTTTCAAAAAATTGAAAGAAATTATACTTTAAAGTAGAATTCAACAACGCCAAAACATCATTTAGCATTACAATATTTCTTTAAATTCGATGTAAGTTTAAATTTATCATTACATAACATTTATTATATATAATAAGATAGTTTTCAAGAATTGTACTTGATTCGACAATAATTTTGTCATTGCCAACGACATCAAACTTCATATAATGATTGAAAGTGTGGACAATACAGTTTGTTTTGATTCTATGGGCATTATGAAGTTCATTGTATTTAGAGAGAAAAAACCATCTTAAAGTCGGACGTCGTTGTCCACTAATCTACTCATTTATCCAATAATGTCAACCATAGACGTGATTTTTTACATTAGCACCTATAGAATCAACTTCAAAACCATTGATCTTAAAAGTATATAGAATTTTTTATTGAAAATGTGTAGAAACAAAACTAAAGAATAAATAATTATTAATTTCGAAAGTGACATTAGTAAGACAAAAGTTTGTTTTTCTAATTGATGTATTAACGTTAAATTATGTTCAAATTTCGAAACAAGAGACAATAATGAATATATCTCGAAAAGGGGTTGTAATTTATAGTTAATATTACTATAAATAATAAAAATTTGAATAAATTATAATTGAGTTGTTGTAAGAATATTTAATCTGAATTAACTAAGTTTTTTGTTTTAATTTATATTAATGTTTGATTATGTTCAATTTAACTTTCGAATTTGCAGTTGCTAAAATACATAATAATTAACATATTAGTTTTTGTTAACATTTACTTTTAATTTGTTGATTGTGTTATATTAAAGGAAGATTTAAAAGTAACAAATAATTAAAGTGATTTATATTAAATAGCAGATGTCTTTCAAAAAATTGAAAGAAATTATACTTTAAAGTAGAATTCAACAACGGCAAAACATCATTTAGCATTACAATTTCTTTAAATTCGATGTAAGTTTAAAATTTATCATTACATAACATTTATTAATATATAATAAGATAGTTTTCAAGAATTGTACTTGATTCGACAATAATTTTGTCATTGCCAACGACATCAAATTCTTATATAATGATTGAAAGTGTGGACAATACAGTTTGTTTTGATTCTATGGGCATTATGAAGTTCATTGTATTTAGAGAAAAAACCCATCTTAAAGTCGGACGTCGTTGTCCACTAATCTACTCATTTATCCAATAATGTCAACCATAGACGTGATTTTTTACATTAGCACCTATAGAATCAACTTCAAAACCATTGATCTTAAAAGTATATAGAATTTTTTATTGAAAATGTGTGAGTAGAAACAAAACTAAAGAATAAATATTATTAATTTCGAAAGTGACATTAGTAAGACAAAGTTTGTTTTTCTAATTGATGTATTAACGTTAAATTATGTTCAAAATTTCGAAAACAAGAGACAATAATGAATATATCTCGAAAAAGGGGTTGTAATTTATAGTAATATACTAATAAAATATAAAAAAATTGAATAAATTATTGAAGTTGTTGTAGAATAATTTTAATCTGAATTAACTAAGTTTTTGTTTTTATTTATATTAATGTTTGATTATGTTCAATTAACTTTCGAATTGCAGTTGCTAAAATACATAATAATTAACATATTGTTTTTTTTAACATTTACTTTAATTTTGTTGATTGTGTTATATTAAAGGAAGATTTAAAAGTAACAAATAATTAAGTGATTTAATATTAAATAGCAGATTTGTCTTTCAAAAAATTGAAAGAAATTATACTTTAAAAGTAGAATTCAACAACGGCAAAACATCATTTGCATTACAATATTTCTTTAAATTCGATGTAAGTTTAAATTTTATCATTACATAACATTTTATAGTTAATATTACTATAAAATAAGATAGTTTCAAGAATTGTACTTGATTCGACATAATTTTGTCATTGCCCACGACATCAAACTTCATATAATGATTGAAAGTGTGGACAATACAGTTTTTTGATTCTATGGGCATTATGAAGTTCAATGTATTTAGAAGAAAAAAACTCATCTTAAAGTCGGACGTCGGTGTCCACTAATCTACTCATTTATCCAATAATGTCAACCATAGACGTGATTTTTTACATTAGCACCTATAGAATCAACTTCAAAACCATTGATCTTAAAAGTATATAGAAATTTTTATTGAAAATTGTAGAAACAAAACTAAAGAATAATAATTATTAATTTCGAAAGTGACATTAGTAAGACAAAAGTTTGTTTTTCTAATTGATGTATTAACGTTAAATATGTTCAAATTTCGAAAACAAGAGACAATAATGAATATATCTCGAAAAAGGGGTTGTAATTTATAGTAAATTACTATAAATAATAAAAATTTGAATAAATTATTGAAGTTGTTGTAAGAATATTTTAATCTGAATTAACTAAGTTTTTTTTTTTATTATATTTAATGTTTGATTATGTTCAATTTAACTTTCGAATTTGCAGTTGCTAAAATACATAATAATTAACATATTAGTTTTGTTAACATTTACTTTAATTTTGTTGATTGTGTTATATTAAAGGAAGATTTAAAGTAACAAAAATTAAAGTGATTTAATATTAAATAGCAGATGTCTTTCAAAAAATTGAAAGAAATTATACTTTAAAGTAGAATTTAACAACGCCAACATCATTTTGCATTACAATATTTCTTTAAATTCGATGTAAGTTTAAATTTATCATTACATAACATTTATTAATAATAATAAGATAGTTTTCAAGAATTGTACTTGATTCGACAATATTTTGTCATTGCCAACGACATCAAACTTCATATAATGATTGAAAGTGTGGACAATACAGTTTTTTTTTATTCTATGGGCATTATGAAGTTCAATGTATTAGAGAGAAAAAACCCATCTAAAGTCGGACGTCGTTGTCCACTAATCTACTCATTTATCCATAATGACAACCATAGACGTGATTTTTTACATTAGCACCTATAGAATCAACTTCAAATACATTGATCTAAAAGTATATAGACCTTTTATTGAAAATGTGTAGAAACAAACTAAAGAATAAAAATTATTATAATTTCGAAAGTGACATTAAGACAAAAGTTTGTTTTTCTAATTGATGTATTAACGTTAAATTATGTTCAAATTTCGAAACAAGAGACAATAATGAATATATCTCGAAAAAGGGGTTGTAATTTATAGTTAATATACTATAAAATAATAAAATTTAAATAAATATTGAAAGTTGTTGTAAGAATATTTTAATCTGAATTAACTAAATTTTTTGTTTTTATATATTAATGTTGATTATGTTCAATTTAACTTTCGAATTTGCAGTTGCTAAATACATAATAATTAGCATATTAGTTTTGTTAACATTTACTTTTAATTTTGTTGATTGTGTTATATTAAAGGAAGATTAAAAGTAACAAATAATTAAAGTGATTTAATATTAAATAGCAGATGTCTTTCAAAAAAATTGAAAGAAATTATACTTAAAATAGAATTCAACAACGGCAACAACATCATTTAGCATTACAATATTTCTTTAATTCGATTCGATGTAAGTTTAAATTTATCATTACATAACATTTATTAATATATTAATAAGATAGTTTTCAAGAATTGTACTTGATTCGACAATATTTTGTCATTGCCAACGACATCAAACTTCATATAATGATTGAAAGTGTGGATGATACAGTTTGTTTGATTCTATGGGCATTATGAAGTTCAATGTATTTAGAGAGAAAATCCATCTTAAAGTCGGACGTCGTTGTCCACTAATCTACTAATTTATCCAATAATGTCAACCATAGACGTGATTTTTTACATTACCACCTATAGAGTCAACTTCAAAACCATTATCTTAAAAGTATATAGAATTTTTATTGAAAATGTGTAGAAACAAAACTAAAGAATAAATAATTATAATTTCGAAAGTGACATTAGTAAGACAAAGTTTGTTTTTCTAATTGATGTATTAACGTTAAATTATGTTCAAATTTCAAACAAGAGACTTACTGTATATATCTCGAAAAAGGGTTGTAATTTATAGTTAAAATTACTATATAAAATAATAAAAATTAGAAATAAATTATTAAAGTTGTTGTAAGAATATTTTAATCTGAATAACTAAGTTTTTGTTTTAATTGATATTAATGTTTGATTATGTTCAATTTAACTTCCAGATTTGCAATTGCTAAAATACAAATAATTAACATATTATTTTTTATTAACATTTACTTTTAATTTTGTTGATTGTGTTATATTAAGGAAGATTTAAAAGTGACAAATATTGAAGTGATTTATATTAAATAGCACATGCCTTTCAAAAAATTGAAAAAAATTAGACTTTAAAATAGAATTCAACAACGACAAAACATCATTTAGCATAACAATATTTCTTTAAATTCGATGTAAGTTTAAATTATCATTACATAACATTGATTAATATAAATAAGATAGTTTTCAAGAAGATGTCCTTTTTTTTTTTTTTCTTTTTTTTTTTTTACTTGATCCGACAATAATTTTGGCATTGCAAACGACATCAAACTTCATATAATGATTGAAAGTGTGGACAATACAATTTGTTTTGATTCTATGGGCATTACGAAGTTCAATGTATTTAGAGAGAAAACCCATCTAAAAGTCGGACATCGTCGCCCACTAATTACTCATTTATCCAATAATGTCAACCATAGACGTGATTTTTTTACATTAGCACCTAGAGAGTCAACTTCAAAACCATTGATCTTAAAAGTATATAGATTTTTTTGAAATGTGTAGAAACAAAAATAAAGAATAAATAATTATTAATTTCAAAAGTGACATTAGTAAGACAAAAGTTTGTTTTTCTAAATGATGTATTAATGTTAAATTATGTTCAAATTTTAAAACAAGAGACCTAATGTATATATCTCAAAAAGGGCTTGTAATTATAGTAAATATTAACTATTAATAAAAATTAAAATAAATTTTAAATGTTATTGTAAGAATTTTTTAGTCTTAATTAACTAAGTTTTAGTTTTGAACATATTAATGTTTGATTATGTTCAATTTAACTTGCGAATTTGCAGTTGATAAAATACATAATAATTAACATATTATTTTTTGTTAACATTTACTTTTATTTTGTTGATTGTGTTATATAAAGGAAATTTAAAAGTAACAAATATTTAAAGTGATTTAATATTAAACGCACATGCTTTCAAAAATGAAAGAAATTATACTTTAAAATAGAATTCAACAACGCAAAACAACATTTAGCATTACAATTTCTTTTTTAAATTCGATGTAAGTTTAAATTTATCCTACTAACATTTATTAATATATATTAAGATAGTTTTCCAGAATTGTACTTGATTCGATAATATTTTGTCATTGCCAATGACGTCAACTTCTCATAATGATTGAAAGTGTGGACAATACACTTTGTTTTGATTCCATGGGCATTATGAAGTTAATGTATTTAGAGAGAAAACCCATCTAAAAGTCGGACGTCGTCGCCCACTAATCTACTCATTTATCCAATAATGTCAACTCATTTATACACTTTGTTTCTCATTGATGTATTAACGTTTAGTTATGTTCAAAATTTTGAAACAAGAGACAATAATGAATAATCTCGAAAAAGGGGTTGCATTTATAGTTATATTACTATAAAATAAAAAGAATATTAAAATAAATTATTAAAGTTGTTGTAAGAATATTTTAATCTGAATTAACTAAGTTTTTGTTTTGATTTATATTAATGTTTGATTTATGTTCAATTTAACTTTCGAATTTGGAGTTGCTAAAATACAAATAATTAATATTATTTTTTGTTAACATTTACTTTAAATTTTGTTGATTGTGTTATATTAAAGGAGATTTAAAAGTAACAAATATTTTAAGTGATTTTAATATTAAATAGCACATGCCTTTCAAAAAATTGAAAGAAATTATACTTTAAAATAGAATTCAACACGAACAAAAACATCATTTAGCATTACAATATTTGTTTAAATTCGATATAAGTTTAAATTATCATTAACAAACATTTATTAAATATAATAAGATAGTTTTCAAGAATTGTAACTGATTCGACAATAATTTGGCATTGCCACGACATCAAACTTCATATATGATTGAAAGTGTTGACAATACAATTTGTTTTGATTCTATGGGCATTATGAAGTTCAATGTATTTAGAGAGAAAACACATCTTAAAAGTCGGACGTCGTCGCCACTAATCTACTCATTTATCCAATAATGTCAACCATAGACGTGATTTTTTACTTATTAGCACCCAGAGAGTCAACTTCAAAACCATGATCTTAAAAGTATATAGAATTCTTTATTAAAATGTTTAGAAACAAAACTAAAGAATAAATAAATTTTATTTCGAAAGTGACATTAGTA
>NW_026113358.1:0-27315 GCF_024323335.1 Lathyrus oleraceus | reverse complement strand
CCCACTTGTTCTCGTCACTCCTCTTCTAGATAACAATAATGACAGTGCTTAGTCTCGAGCAATGAAAAGTTGCTCTCATCACTCTAAAAAACAAATTGAAATTTTTCGATGACACTTTCTCCCAACCAACCACGGTCACATTTCTCTCAGATCCCTGGCTCCGCGATAACAATATGATCCTCTCTGGCTTCAATGTTCTTTATCGGAAAACATCATTCATTCGATCTTTTGTTTCGATAATGTTCATGCGGTTTGGAAGAATCTCGAAAATCGATTCTCTCATGACAATATCTTCAAGATCTATGACCTCCATGATGAAACTCACCCAACTACATCAAGGCTCTTGGATGTCTCCATGTTCTCCACCAAATTAACTTCATTGTGGGAACAGATTGATGCTCTTTGTCCCACAGAGATCTATTACTTCTTAAGGATATTGGTTTTGTAGCTGCAAACCATCATTTACTCCATTTGATCCTAACACAAAGGTATCATTCACAACTGGTATTCCTTTGAGTGATGCTATATCCCTTAAAAGTATCATTGGAAGACTTTTATATTAACAAACACTAGACTTCCATCTCTTTCTCTTCTCAATCTCTTAGTCAATATGTCTCTAATCCTTTGTTTCATATTGTCAAACTACTATAGAAATTTTTAGATATCTGAAGTTTTCCTACAAATAATTTTTTTTCTCAATTCTAGTCCTCACAAATAACATGGATTTACCGAATTGATCAGATGGATTCCGAATTTGACTATGCTCGGGACTCAATACTTAACGATTAAGACTACTCATTTCTTGAAAGTCAAAGAAACAGTTAAACAATCTCATGTCATCAACAGAGGCTGAATACAGGGTTTAAAGTCTTTAACTTGTGAACTCTAATGGCCCAACTCAATTACTTGTTTGAAGATTTTCATATAACAAACACATTGAATTGCACTGCCATGTCACAAGAGAAAAGCTTCGATCAAAATTGATACGTTAGTTACATTTTCCTTCAAGCGATCAACTAATAAAGGTTATTACAAAACCCGTTATTCTCCTCTTTTATGTGCTCTACTGGTCCAAGTTACATTTATGTGAGATCAGTACCCCAATTTGAGGGGTACTAGCAACATTATAATATAGTTAGCAGTTTTTTATTTATAGGACTATAGTTAGTTAATTGTGATAATTTTAATCACTTAAGGTGACTGTACATAATTATATATTGTCTTCGATAGTTTTCGTACTCATAAGTTGATGTATTTTGTTTTTAATCTTAAATTTTTTTTTAAATAGTTCTTGAATGTTAAAATCATTTTTGATTTAGTCCATAAAAAATCGATAGATTTTAAATTCCCAAAAATATTCGAAGAAAAATCCGCAGAAAACCTATAAATTTTCCTTATATATTTTAATTTTAAAGATTAACACAATAAAATTTTATCATTCAAGGATTATTTTTAAAAAAACTTAGGAGTTAAAAACAAAAAACTGTTTCAATTTAAAGGGACGAAAAGACGTCTATATATTTATTTCACTCATAGGTACTTTTTTTTGACTTTTCATATGTACAAAATTTACTTTTCAGTATGAGAAGTTTCCTCAATTGAGTGATTCAGTGATTGTCCAAATATTCAAAATTTTCTGAATGAGTTTGGATTTGTTTATGTAATGCTAGATCTTGTTTGTTGCTCCATTTATTTTACCTTGTGCCTAATCAATTACTCATTTGCTGGTGTTAAATAAAAGTTTTACAGTACTAATAAATTTCAACAAAGAATACTCACACAAATCAATGAATTACAATCTCAATGTCAAGAATCCATCATGTTTAAATAAATTTTCCATCCAAAAAAGAAAGAAAAAGGTTCACCCTCTACCTAAAGTTAAGTAGCCTCAACTCTCAATTTAAAAAGAAAGCAACCAATGAAAAACAAACCTCTCAATCATGGATTACAAAAAGGAAAAAAATGTTGAAACAAATATAAAAAAATAGAATTGAGTTAACACTTGGGAAGATCAGCTGGAGGTGGAAGCACCTTCTGATTTGGAAGCTTTCATCCAAAACAATCCATGCCATCTTAAGACCCCAACTTGTATGGACTTCAAGTGACAATGCATAAACCATGCCCCTATACACACAAATCAAATTATTCAATGATTCTTATATATCACCATTTATGAAAATAATGCAAAAGATTTTTTATAGTAACCCTCGAGTTTCTTATGTTTCGGTAAAAAGTAAGAAGTAAGTCTGATCAATGATTATTTCAATAAAAGATCGAACTCGGATTTTTTGTTGATGCGAAGTATTAAATTGTATGAATACATTATGATCTAACCTGGATTATCTGCTAGGAATCTGATAGCAACCCAACCACCAGATGGAACACCAACTGTATTCCTTTCAACAGGATCAACAAGATTAAAATTTGTGGATCTTTATTCGAATCATAGTTACCGAATCCTTGTCCGACACAAAGAAGTTAAATCCGTGCAAATGTAGAGGGTGACTTTCCACACCAAGAATACTAGTATCTTGCAACACAAGCTCCACACTTGTGTTAAAAGGAAGAACCACAACCTTTGTTCCATTCCCAACCATAGTGTTATTCGGTGGCGTTCCGGTATAGTTAAATGGATTCAAAGGTGTAGTTGGGAAATCAGGAGTGTAAACTCCATTAGATTGTCCAAAGTAATGAGCTTGAAGAAGTGCAGTGGTTGGCATTGTGTAAGAAACTGTTCACTGATGCTGCAAACATTGTTCCATTGGGACCTTGACATGTTTGGTTTGTGTTACAAGGATTAGTACCTACGCCTACCGTGAAGAGAAGTGCTTATCGACTTTCTGTGGAACATTAGCTGGAAACTGAGAATTTGCTAAGCTATGAAGTTTGTTGGAGAAATTAGTTGCAAAAGAAGTGTCATTAAGTTGTGGAAGAACAGGTTTGAAAAGTGGGAGATTTTTTAGCGAAGAATTTGAACTTTGAGTGATAATTGTTGTTTCATATTCGACGATTCCAGCTACGGTGGAATTATCAAAAGTTCCTAAGCCGGTTGCATAAGGTCTTGCAAGCATTAAGAATGTTGCATTTGGAAAATATGGTTTTGTTTTGAGAAGAACATTTGTGGTTTGGCCAGGTGCAATAAGGATCGTGTCGGTTTCAAATGGTTTTACATATACTGCATCTGCTTCAACAACAGTGAGAGTGTGATTTGCAATGCTGAAGAATAGTTCATCATTTAGTGCAGCGTTGATGAACCGTAGAAGGTAAGTCTTTCCAGGTTTCACCTTCAACTTAAATGTATCTGCAGAGAATTACATCTGATATTAGCTAGCATGTTTGGTTAAACCGACGAATAAGCAGTTAACGCGTAAGTATTTCTTACCTTTAGCCGAACAATTATAAAGTGGTCCGGGAAGTCCGTTAATGGTGTATGCATCAGAAACATTTGGTCCTCCACCAGTTTGAAGGGCTTGTGCAATGATTGCTTCAGTATCTCCATTAAACCATTCCCCTTAAGTTAAACCATAATTAATTTTAATTAGCATATATAAATTAAGATATTTATATACAGTTCATTAAGTAATTTCATTTCATTACCAAATATGATTGGAACTTCCTTGTGAGGTTTTGCAAAAGGATATTGAACATTTTTCTTGGGAAGAATAATGAGAGGACCATAGAGTGTTGATCTTAGCCAAGAATATGAGCATGCCAAAAGAGTGTTCCTCTTTGGCCTTTGATTGTGTAATTGTAAACATATCTTTGACCTGTTTGGATAGGACATTGTGTCACATATGCTGGCCCATCAGCCCATCCTGATTGAAGCTGTCTAATTCCATGCCTATTTCAATAATACCAAACTTTATTTTTCATTATTTGTGTAAAATTACTTAATCATCTATGGTGTAATGTTGTTTACCAATGAATGGAGATGTTGTTTTGAACATGGTTAACAACTGTTATAACAAGACGGTCGCCTTCTCTTGCGACAATGCGAGGCCCCGGAAACTTGCCATTCACGGTCACCATGCTTTTTTTGTGACACAATCTTGTCACATTTTGATGCCTTATCTGCAATAATTAATATATGACAAAAGTAAAATCAAAACATAAAAGGAAATTAATAGAAAATTAATGGTAGAGAGTGTTTTTGAGGGAGTACATCAAAATGATAGTGTCTGGTTGTGCTAGCAAGTGCAACTTCAAATAAACAAATACTAATCAATGATAAAATACCTTTGATTTTAAGTGATGAAAAAATGGAAACACCCATTTTGATATTGAAACTTTTTGAGACTTTGAGTTTGAATGTTTGTTGATGCTATGTTGAAAAAATGTTGGTCTATAAATAGTTGCATGATTAGGTGAATAAAATATAATGTAATATTGAAATATAAGATGAACTCAACATTGTTGTCATTGAACTGTAATAGTAGTTAGAACTACTTTAGAGTGGTGTCAAAGACATCCAATTTCATTTACTCCTTCTTGTGCAAGTTAAAATTGCTTAACAATTTTTTAATTATTGTGGTTATTATAGCTGCAAATCTCTTTCATTGTATGTTTCTTTTTTTTTTGTTTTCCTTGCTGTGTTCTTTTCTTTTGTTTTGGTGTTTTTATACTTGTTGTGTATGAAAGGTTTCATCTAATTGGAACTCTAGGGAAGATTGAGAGTACATCATTGGTCAAATGTAACTCTCTCAACCACTGTTCTTCTTGTGGCAAAAGTAAGAGGGATCTATCTATTAATATGTCACTTCAATTTATATTAGTACCATATTTTTGAATGAAATAGAGAATTCAAATGCAAATGAATCGACATTCTTCACCTAGCTAGACATAATGATTATGTTAAAAGAAAAACAATATATGATGATTTAAATTATGTACATGGTTAAGGGGTCATGTGTACTTGTTAGTTTGCTTAAATATGGTGTTAGTTAGGTGATGGTTAGATCTATATTCAATTATTTCTCATAATTTAAACATTCACATGCATTATTTAGTGCTACATAATTATTTTACAATCATCCCGAGAAATTTTGAAAACTGAGTATAATCCAACTAAGATCAAAATCGAAGGTATAACACAATTCATAAAAAAAATACATACCCATCATCATTGTTTTATTTTGGAGATTTATTATTCAAAGGTTTATAGTGTTACACTTTTATCGTTTGGATCGTCAAAATATATTATGAGGAGGGAGATATTGGATTCGGACAAAAATTTGTTTTTTAGATGCTATGTTTGGGGTTAAAAGAAAATTAATCGGCATGGGCTTCTCCGATGTCGGTCACTGGATTGGAGATCTTCCATGGTCAACTCTTCTTCCTTGAATGACTCGTTTAACTTCATCCCAACCCCAGCATATAAAGAAGTTATTTACACAAGCTCTTCAAATGTGTGTGGCATGTCAACTTCTAATTTTGTCAAATTTTACCTCATAGGTAACCGTCTCTCGATCAAGATATCTAAAGAGGCTTACAAAGCAGACTTGAACGTTGCAGGAATAGTTTACATGGGATATTGATCACTAGTAACTGAAGGCATCATAATTATCTTATATGCTATCTTAAACATTTTTCCTTTTTTTCAATAAAAATAAGCGTGTCTCCATTCATATTTATTGTTATTTAAAAATTGAAAGTATAACAACTACGGTTGTTTCGTTCAAATGTGGTTATATGTTCTATATTTCACTACGGTTGAAGCTTGCAACCGTTGTGAAATTCTCTCCCACAAAATTAGAATATGACAGGTACTTCATTTCGTTTGTAACACATAAGGGTCCCAAGTGAACGAGATAACGTCGATAGTGAAACCTTCACCATCTTCATTCATTTCTGGAAAAAAATATCATTTATGGAAAGGAAATCGTCATCCTCTTCGAATTACGGTATGTTAGCATTCTCTCTGTGTGATGTTTTGAAAATGTTTATGTTCTTTGTAAGGGTTATTTACCATTATCTCTCTCTGGCGCTTCTGAATGTATTGTTTGTCGCTAGGATGTTTGTGTATGACATTGTCATGTATATTGTTCATGTTTTATTCAAATTTTGTGAATATGCTTTAGGTTTTGGTGTTGGATATGTTTATGTTTATTCAGACATTGTAATGCTTTTGAATATGTTATGTTTTTGTGTTGCCATGTTCATGTTTTATTGAGACATTGTCATATGCATATAATCATATTAGGATATTACGTGTGTAACATTAGGTTGTCATTCACATTATTCTTGATATAAATTCAGAATTTATTATGGATCATGGTTGATGAAATCCGGTAGATTAGGTGTGGTGTATGAGAAAGGAGTTCTTAAATTCCTTGAATTTGCCAAAAAAAATGTTCTTGACAATAATGATATCTTTTTTTCCTTATGTTATTTGTGGGAATATCAGAAAACGGTCAAAGAAAGAAATTTACATCACCTATGTTGTGATGGAAAATGTCAAAATTATACAACATGGACGTGGTATGGAGAAATGGATAATAATCAAAATGTGACGTCACAATGGGATGAAGAAGATGATGATATGGATGATCGACTAGAATATATGATTCGTGATATTGGAGAATCTCCTTATATGAAAGCTCGTATTTATGATACTTTATGTATCGACAAAGATACGCATTTATATAAGGGGTGCACCAATTTACATGATTGTCTGTGGTTTTAAAATTCTTAATCTAAAGGGAAAAAGTGGGCTATTGAATAAAAGTTTCATAGATTTGCTTGATTTTTTGAAACAAATAGAAGATAACAATTTGTCGGATCATTATTGCGAGACCAAGAAGATATTGTGTCCAATGGGTTTGGAGTATGTCAAAAATACATGCATGTCCTAATGGTAGAATATTATACAAGAAAGAGTAGGAAAATTTGGATCAATGTATAGAATATGGTGACTCACGCTACAAGTTGAAGAACAACAATGACGATGACAATGACGGTGTTAGTAAGAAGCGTCATCCTACTAAAGTGTTATGGTACTTGCCAATAATTTCGAGGTTAAAGAGACTTTTTTGTAATGCGAATGACACAAAGAATATTAGATGACATGCAAATGAAAGAAATTATGATGGAAACATTCACAGTGGAGTTGACTATTTGCAATGAAAGAAAATTGATTCATTGTTTTCGGATTTTGGCCTTGAGCCAAGAAACCTTAGGCTTGGGCTTTCCACGGATGGAATGAACCCCTTTGGTAACGTGAGCACTAACCATTCTCCATGGGGCCTATTATTCTCAGGATTTATAACATATCTCCTTGATTATGCATGAAGCGCAAGTATATGATGTTAAGTATGATGATTTATGGACCAAGATAACCTAGAAACGACATAGATTTTTATCTAAGTGCATTAATTGAGGATTTAAAATTTTTGTTCGATAAAGGTGTTGACGTTGATGATGCATATTATGGTGAAGCTTAAGATGTGTGCAATGTTATTTTGCACAATCAACAAATTTCCTGTATATGGTAATTTTCCTGGATATAGTGTCAAAGGACATAAGTGTGTCCTATATGTGAATCTGATACCTGTTTTAACCAGCTTAAGTTTGGAAAAAAGATTATTTACCTTGGGCATTGAATATTTCTAAAACACAATTATCCTTATTGTAGATTGCAAAAGGCTTTAACGGAGAGCATGAGTTTGAAAGTGCTCTTAAACCTTTACCTGGAAATGACGTTTATCAACAACAAGAACACCTTAATGTTGTCTTTATAAAGAAAAAAGACGGTCTCATTGAGATAAATATTTGGAAAAAGAGATGGTGTTCTTTGATCTTTCATATTGGTCTAGATTCGATGTAAGACATTGTCTTGATGTGATACATGTGGAGAAAAATATGCGTGATAGTTTGATAGGAACACTTTTAAACATTTCAGGAAAGACTAAAGATAATATAAGTCCCTTTTAGATATGGTGGAAATGGGTTTACGACAACAGTTGTCTCTAAAGATAGAGGAAAAAGATTGTATTTGCCTTTGGCATGTGACTGAAGGAGAAGAGCGATCCATAACGCAGCGAAATTTAAAATTTCTCCTTTAGTGATCCTTACGAATGGCATGATCAGTGATAGAATCGTTATCTTTTATGGAGATTGTAACCTTTGATGCAGATCTACGGAGCTATCACGAATGTTGAACGATGACAATGCCTCTACTCAGTCCACACGAACGAATTCCTTCAATCTCAGTGCTAGCTGCTATGAATGAAGGCTTTGAGTGAGAGAGAGAGAAACGAAATTGCAACTGCACAAATGCTTCTACACAAGGGTTCTATTTATAGAACCACTTGTGTGGGCTGCAAGCTAAAAAAAATCCCACTCAAGTGTATGTGGCCCATATCTTATAATATGCCAAAATCACTTAAGTGCGTGGTGCCTTACCATATTTCGTATTCTACTTAAGTACACCATACCTTACGATGTTCTACAAATCACTTAAGTGCACCGTACATTACGGTATTCCATAGTTACTCTATCTCTCATTAATCCGTCCTTTTGTGTGTGACCCTGTAGGTTTTTCGCGGCATTGACAATTATATTAAATCACGTATTTTAACATAATAAACAGTGAACGGTATCTAGCAACACATCACTGCTACCCGTAAGACCCCAATTTTGACCATAAGATCCCTCATGCAATTCCATCATAAGCATAAGCATAAGCATTGGGATCATACCTTGGCATCCTCCTTACCCCTTTTCATTGGGCTTGTTTTGGGAGAGATCACCAAGCACTTTGTGATTATATCATACTTGTATATTATCATTTTACTAACCAAAATACCAAAAATATGTCTTTGTATCCATCTAACTCTTTTGTAGGTAGGGCATGATCTTCTTGATTTATTGATCACATCTAGGGTTTAAGACCCTCATGAACAAAGAGCACAACCAAGAATTGATTCAAGGATGGTTATTGTCATACCCCGATTTTGATCCTGAATTTTTTCAATTTTTGCATACATTCATCGGTATAAAATGGATTTTTAAATAAAAAAAAAATAAAAATTTAATCAATAATTTAAAAAAATCACTTGACTTTTGTAATATTTCAAATCAAGTTTAAAGCCAAATTTCAATTTCAAAACTCTAATTGATTTTAATTTTCAAATAGATGTTAGAATTGATGTCAAAAGTAATCTTAACAAATTATTGGGTTAATTTGATTTTAATTGGGTTTTATACTGATTTTTTATTATTATTTAAATTGATATTTAAATTAGTCTTGGGTTATTTCTAAAAAATCCATTTTATATCCATAAGTACATTTCATAAATTACAAAATCATGTTCCAAATTGCATTTCTCAACATTAAAATATTCAACAATTAATTATAGTGATGTCATAAGTAGTTCTTCATCTCAGAATTCAGAGTAACAGCATATACTGATGACCTTATTGGGATACAACCTCGAGTAGAAGCATTAGAAAGTCTTTTGAAATTAAGCTCAAAGGATGATGATTTCCGAGTTGTAGGTATTTGGGGGATGGCTGGAATCGGAAAGACAACTCTCGCTTTTGTCTTGTATGATAGAATCTCCTATCAGTTTGATGCATGTTGTTTTATTGAGAATGTAAGCAAAATTTATAAAGATGGCGGTGCTACTGCTGTACAAATGCAAGATCCTTCACATAACAACTACATAGATGTTGAATGGTATTTTGGAGTTCTCATTACTCTTTATTACATCCACAAACTTCTTTCAAGTCATGGAATAAGACCAGCGTATGAGATGCTTGAAAGAAAATTGAAGCAAGGGTTTTTTGCAAAATATATGAGTAAAAATGAAGATATTTTGAAAGCAAGGCAACTAATGCACCAAGCCCCAAATTGTCCAAAATGCTAGAAGTATTACTGGAGCATTTCAAAACCAATTAATCCATGTAATACATTACACCTATCTATTACAGATAGGACAAAGAGTGGAAACGGGCTTCCAAAACCAGTCCAAAATGCAAAAGTTGTGGCAAAACGCAGGTAGCAGCAAGCCAAACGGCAATGATGTGAACTCAAATACCAAAACGACAACACCAGCTGCACCCTGCATCCAAACGGCAAATTGCAACAAGCGTAAACAAAAACGTTAGCATAACAGCAGCAAGCCAAATGGAATCACTTGAATTACCGTAAGTGAATGTCGGCATTGTCATTATAGCGAGCACAACTGTGACCCTGCAATATCACAGCAATCCATATTTTGGTTACAAAGGCCACAACAGAAAATTGGAAAGAACATGACAGCATCGAAAAACTCACCGTAACCGCGGATAATCGTTTGGCTCCCCAAGTCCATGCTGTGAGATAAAACTTATAGATGTTCCGGAAGTGAACTATACATCTGATGATCAGCCGAACCCCTGTGGTGAAATTTGCATCAGGGGTCCCATTTTTTTTTCAAGGATATTACAAAGATGAAGTTCAGACGAGAGAAGTCACTGACGAAGAGGGATGGCTGCATACCGGAGATATTGGAACATGGATAGCTGGCGGTCGTCTCAAAATCATTGATAGGAAGAGGATTATCTTTAAGTTGGCACAAGGCGAGTACATTGCTCCAGAGAAGATAGAAAATGTATATGTCAAATGCAATTTTGTGGCGCAGTGATTTATATACGGCAGCAGCTTTAATTCTTCTTTGGTAGCTGTTGTCTCGGTGGATCCCGATATCATGAAAGCATGAGCTGCTTCACAAGGCATAGTGCATAATGATTTAACACAACTTTGTAATAATCCAAAGCAATCGCCGTTTGTTCACCTGCAACAATCCTTAACAGAATCACATTCAATTTCTAAATCCTGCATGCATGATAATTTAAAAAGAAAATGGATAATGAAACAATCACCAAGAAGCCAATCAGCCTACAACATTCCACTGTAACCTACCTCATGTTAATACCATATAAATCCCTCAACATTTCCCAGCCAATGAAGAATTTCGCTAGCAGCACGAACAATCAGAACAGAGCTGTATCTGAAACGCAGCATATTGATGAGATTATTTGTTACTGAAGCACGACACATGACTGAGGTAGTGATATCAGAAACACATGGCAATGATGAAATGGTCTTGTCTGAAGCACATCCCAGCAGTGAAGTCGTATTGTCGGATTCATAGCGGAACAACGAGGGAACCCATTGGTCGGTCCAGCTCTTTGAAAGATAACCAGAAGAAACCTGTAAAAAGGCCAATGCACCTGTCAACCACAAGAAGCTGCTTCTTTGACTCAAAATGCAAAAAAATTTGAAACACCAACCTTGGGGGATAACCGCAAGGAGAAGGGCTGGTGCTTCAAGAGGGACTGGTGTGGACCACGGAGTTTCTCGGCTACCAAGGTACAAACTGTTGAAAAGGTATCCGTTGTGCTTTGTGATGATATCTTTCAGGGATTCATATTCGACTCACCATCACAAATGTCAAACGGTATCAAGTAGAATACACCGAGCCTCGAGCCAAGTTTTTTTCTGGAAGATTGATAGAAACTGAGTTAGTAAAACTTGTTGTTGGAACTGCAGCAAAAATCAGTGTAAATTACAGAGATGAGTGAAGTAAATAAGGCTACTTGAAAAAAAAGCAAAGGGCAAGACTATAAGTAAACACATGCGAAATGGGGCATAAATAGCTTTGTCTTTCATCCCAGTCCAAGGATGATTCCCCACATTTTTAAACCTGAAGTTCAATATGTTGAACTGTCTATTGAGAAATTCATTCCTCGTCAAAATAATGTGAGACAAGACATCTTCAAATTTCTGCATCGAAAGACAAACTCACTCTTGCTGAAACTGATTTGCTCGAAAAATATTTTCACTCTACTGGAGAAAATAGATGTAGATTGTCTCTTATCGCCTTCCCTCACTTTCAGACATTCCCTTCTAGAGTTCATAAAGTAAAGCATTCCTGTGGAACATTGATGCTTATAGACATGATGCAACGTTTGCAAGGACTGGCAGCATGTCCAGGAGATAGCAAAAATTCTACCCTGCAGGAAGGAAGGTGTTGAGGAAATAGTAAGCCACTTGTCAGTACTGAGCTCGAGGAAGCTAAAAATAACAATGAATCGTGCTCTAGGGATACAATGGGAAGAAATATAGATTCTGAAAAATTGTGTGGAGGTGGATTCCTGTCATTTGGAAATTCAAACAAAAGACTTTGTTGATCTAACTCTACAAGATAATACTTTCTGTGAAACGAGCAAGTGTCAAGAGGAAACAGCTGATGATGATGAGATAAGTCCCGAGACTCCAGATGCTAAGAGGGATTTGTCAAATGAAGGAGCTAATGCCATTTTCCCGTTCCAAGCCATTAACCTGCAGTAACAATAATTACCAAGCCAGTAAGTTCCAGAAATTCCCCAAATTGGAATTGGGACAAAAAGCGATCAGAAAAAGCAAGAACTCAGATTACCTTTCCGGATTATAAGCATTAAAAAGACCACTTGTTTCTGAGCAGCAAAAGCAATCCTGAACCATTCTCCATTGGACCTTTGAGCATCTTTCGAAACCCTAATGTGCAAGAATAAATAGAAAAGCAGAGATCAGTAGAAGGGACAACAAAAAATTGAAAAAAAGCTAACGGCGAAAATTGAAAAGAAACCCTAATCAATCAGAGGCGAAGAGAGAAGAGGAACCGTTACCTGAACCGTTGAGATATCGCCAAAGGTGAGCTCCCTCTTTTTATTTCATCTATGACTGATTGAGTTTGAATCCGTTCGATGGCAAGCGATGTGAGCGCGAGAAACTTCGTGAGAGAGTGAGACGAAAAATATGCATGCGAGCGAGAGAGACATTGAGACGCAGAGAGTGAACGAAGTGAGACGGAGAGGAGAAGGGTTAGGCTAGTTGAGCTTTTGGTTGAGAGAGTTTCAACGAGATTGAGAAGATGGAGAGCGATACAGAGAGAGTGAGGTTAGCGATGCAGAGGGAGTGAGATTGGGAGGAGAGGATTCGAGAGCTAGAAGACGAAGTCTGTTTTTTTTTCTTTTCTTTTTTAATTTTCTTTCCCTAATTTATTTTAGATAGGATATTTATTTAGATTAGAAATTTAAAAATCATTTTAGTTTAGACTTTTTTTTTTAAATAATGTTAGTTTAGATTTTTTTAAAATCATTTTAGTTTAGACCTTTTTTAAAAATAATTTTAGTTTAGATTTTTTAAAATAATGTTAGTTTAGATTTTTTTAAAATCATTTTAGTTTAGATTTTTTAAAATAATTTTAGTTTAGATTTTTAAAATAATATTAGTTTAGATCTTGTAGGATATAGTTAGAATTTTTAAATTAGATTTAGGCTTAGAGTAAAATACTAATTAATTAGTTTTTTTATTTTGTTAGGTTTAATTAGGGTAGTCCACTAGCTTTTTTATTATTAGTTTTTTCTATTTTTATTCTTTACCTTAGTTTATATATTTAAATTAGTACTAAAATATCAATTAGTTGTTAAGTGGCCTGGTGGGGAGGAGTGGTGTTTAGGTCTTTAGTGTAGTGGGTTCGATACTCCTAGGTGTAGTTTTTCATTCTTTTAATTTTTTTTTTATGCTTTATTATTTATATTTCTTTTTTTATTTATTGTTTAATAATATGATTTGTTTTTTTTCTTTTAATTGCATCATACATGCAAAACCATTTTTAAAAAACAAAAAAAATCATATTTTCTCGATTTAATATCGAGCCCCTTTTTCAAACCCTTGTAAGTCGATTGCTTTTTTAAGCATCGCCGCCAACCTCACATAGCTTACTCTTGAGCTTTCTTACAATGAGCCGGTTCTCTTGCACTTACACTCATGCATTATTTATTTGGGTCCGATTTTATTTATTTCATGATTGTGTAACCCCCATTTGACAAATGTACCCCACTCCCCCAATGTGTAATAATTTTGTGATTTTTATTTCTTTTATTGTTTGGTTGTTTAATTAGATACTAACACAAGATTAAAACCAACAAATTTCAAAAATACAAAAATATGACTCGATTCAACGTCGAGTACTTTCTCAATAAACGAACCAATTCATTTCTCCCTCCTATTTCCATCCCACTTCAAAACTTCATCAAATGCTTGATCCAACGTCAAGCCTTTTTCATAATAAAAACTCAAAAGCATTAATTCATATTCAAGACCTTTTCAATAAAGATGGAAATGGAACGTGGTGTATACCGCGCACTCCTGAGGTTAAGATTCGAGACGTATGCCTCGCCAATCTTAACTCTCGCCATCATCTAAAATCGTTAATGCGGTTTCGTCAAACCCTTTCTCAATCAAATTCTAAAATACCTAATCTTTATTAAACATCTTTGCAAATAAGATGGAAATGGAACATGGTGTATACCATGCACTCCTGAGGCTAGGATTCGAGATGTATATCTCGCTCATCCAAGTTCTCGCCATCACTCAAAATACATCCAACCAATCAAACTCTTTTCTCGCCGCCGTGCGATTAATCAAAAGTCTTTTTCATAAACGAAAGATATATTGTCCTAAGAGATGCAAACAATGTTTCAGCCACGATTGTTGAGTAGAGATAAATGACGCTTTTCCGAATGTAGATTTATAAATCCGTTCGATGTGTGGTATGCGTCCACTCCTCTTCTGTTTTGGGTAAAACAATGTTTTCGTCGATTAATACAGTATAGCTTTTGCTAAAATCGACCAACAAACAAACATTTTTCTACCCAGAACTACGTAAGCCTTGATTTCTCTTTTGAGATACGTAGGAGCAGGATTCGTAAATCTTGTCAGGCCCACTAATAAAAAGCTTAGGTTTAGTCCTTCGTCAAAATCCAAAAACATTTCTTCTCTCTTCTATTCTTTCTTTCCTACCTAATAATTTGAAAAGCCTAACATTTCAAACTAACACTAACGCACACAATTGACCTAATGGTTCCCGTTGAGTACAACGGACGTGAGGGGTGCTAATACCTTCCCCTTGCGTAATCGACTCCCGAACCCTGATATTGGTTGCGATGACCATATCTTATCCTTTTATTTGTCTTGGGTTTTATCGATATTTCCCCTTTCCTTTTTAGGAATAAATAAAGTTCGGTGGCGACTCTGTTCAGTCCATCATTGCGAGCGTGCGATCGCGCTTCGCTTTGAAGTCGTATCCCCATTTTTTCGAGGTGCGACAGATGGCGACTCTGCTGGGGATACCATTCCCTAAGTGAGTCAAGCCTAGTTAGGACGTTTGTGTGCCTTTGTTTGTTTAATTGTGTGGCTTTTCCTTATTTATTGCTTTTAATATCTTTATTGTTATATTGATATCTGTTGTATATTGGTTCTATTGTGATTGTTGGTACTTGGGTATTTGATTGCAAACCATGTGGGAAAGACTCTACACCCGAGTCTAGAGTGAAAAACATAAGATAGGACGATGGTTGAGTAGTACGGACTCCCGAGGTGTATACTTCGTAAGAGTCGGTACGAGAACCTCACTTAGAGTAGATCCTTTTGCAAATATTGTCGCCCGAGGTGTATACCTCGTAAGCGCCGATGTTTCAAAGGGGTCCATGACTCTAAGGACCTTTTAGAACATTAAACCTTTGGCCAACTAGAAATGATGGTTGCGTAGTATGGATTCCCGAGGTGTATGCTTCGTAAGAATCGATACGAGAACCTCGCTCAGAATAGATTCCCTAGATGGAGTTGATGACCGGAAAGTATTTTCCGTAAGCGTCAAACAGTCTTTTGAATCCAGGACTCTGAGTACCCTGTCTAGAACCCAGTCGATGGTTACGTAGTACGGACTCGCGAGGTGTATGCTTCGTAAGAGTCGGTACGAGAACCTCACCCAGAATAGATTCCCTTGATGGAGTTGACGACCGGGAAGTATTTCCCGTAAGCGTCAAACAGTCTTGTGAATCAATGACTCTGGGATCCTTTGTAACAAAGCCCTAGATCATACCCGGTGAGAACCCCGTTTTGGAAAGCAATCAAATTTATCCATACCTCGAACCGTTGAACCTATCCAAAAAAAAAAAAAATAAAAAAGGCATTGCATCCATTCATTCATTGCATATGCATAAAAAGCAAAACTCTTAGTTGTTTCGCATTATTTCAGGAATCCAAGACTTGTTAGCAAGATGAATCCTGAGAGAAGGGTTACTTTTCAGTTCAAATACAAGAACGTGGACCTTACCAGCCTACAGAAGTTGAGTGCTAAAGTAACACCCCTCAAACTCAACAGCTTCGTACAAAACTATGGAAGAATTCTTGACATCCTAAATGAGAAGATGGACATGATGACCGCAGTGACTATCGCTCAGTTCTATGATCCACCTCTCCGTTGTTTCACATTTTTCTGACTTCCAGTTGGCTCCTACCTTGGAGGAAGTTGAGAGGATCATAGGCCGGAACTTGAAGGACCATAACCCATTTCCTAAGCTCGATGAAGATATCCCTCCCGAGAGAATAGCTTCAGCGTTGGGTCTGAAAGTTTCCGAAGTAGTGGATAATTGGGATGTGAAAGGACCTTTCAGTGGTTTCTCTAGGAAGTTCTTGGAAGATCAGGCAAGAGATGGAAAAAGAAGGGAATTGGGAAGCCTTTTATGCTGTGTTAGCCGTGTTGGTATATGGGATAGTCCTCTTCCCAAATATTGACCATTTTGTGGACCACCTGGCGGTGAGAATTTTCTTCTCTGGTAACCCTGTACCGTTCCTCTTGGCAGATCTCTACTACACTCTCCATGATCTTCATGAGAGGAAGGGAGGAATCATCTTGTGTTGTGCACAGTTGTTACATGCTTGGTTCAGATCCACATGCCTGAAGAAGGTCCTTTTGTCTCCAAAGAACTTAAGCCTTTCCAGAAGTTGGCTTCCCTCACCTCCAGTCACGTTAAGTGGTATATCCGAGATTGGGAAACCGAGAATGTGATTGTCAGCATTGGAGACTTCCCTAATGTGTCGTTAATAGGAACCAAGGGTTGCATTAACTATAACCCCATGTTATCTCTGAGGCAGCATGGGTATCCTATGAATGGCCCTCCAAAAGTTGAAGCTCTAGAGCCTTTCATCCTACATGGTGTTGAAATGGATCATCCCATGGTGAAAAAGATCAAGAGGTCTTGGCAGGCAGTTATCAGAAAAGGTAAGGAGTTGGGTAGGAGAAATGTCATTGCCCAAGAGCCTTACATTTGTTGGGTTAGAGAGAGGGTTCAGATAATTAAACTCCCGTATCCATTTGATCCTTCTATCTATCCAGTGATTCCTGAGCCAGAGCCCATATTACCTGAAGATGTGGAGAAGCTCAACAATCGTATCAAGGAGTTGGAATTGGAAAATGCTGATTTGAGAATCAGGCTTGGCCGAGTCTCGGTGGAGAATGGGAACTTGAAAGACGATCAACAAAAGAAGGACAAAGAGCTTGAAGTCTCCAACAAAAGAGCTAGAGAGTCTGAAGCCAGGAGAGAAAAGTTTGGACAAGCACTCTTTAGCACTAAGTCTGTGTTCAAATCAAAGGAAGAGGAGTTGGATAGAGCTTTACTCCGATTCAAAAGCTCAACAAGACTTTGGAGCTGACCCTTGAGATGAAAAGGGAAGCACGGTTGATTTCTGAGATTCGTACTCGTGAATTGGAGAATACAATTCAGAAGTACAAGGATGCTCTAGAACGTGAGAAGCTGAAGACCGAAGAGTCAGAGAGAGTGTGCACACGGTTGAAGCATCATTTGGATCGAGCCGATGCTAGAATCCAAGCACTTGAAGGTGGGGATCAGATGCTGCCTATATGGTGTTGCTGAATGAATGCAGATATTGGAGGAACCTCTATAGGGACATAGAGGCGACTAAGGCTGAAGATGTGCGCATTATCCAAGATCTCCAAGGGCTCTACACTGAGTGGAAGGGCAAATTTTTGAAGTTGTCCGGATTTGCGAGTTCCATCATGCGTGAGCTACCTGAGAAGCTGCAAGAAGCTGATTGGTGCATGTGTCCAGAGAACACACCGCATCAAGTCTATAATTTCATTAAGTTTTGTAAGGCAATGTTAGAAGGGTTAACTACCGACCTTGCTACGGTTCGGAAAGCCCATAAACCATGAGCACGTTGTTTGTATTTGAACTTGAATATGAGATTAATGAAAAATCGCTTTTGAGATTCGTTTTATTGTGTTTCATTGCCTTATTATTTAAATATTTGCAAACAAGTGTTGTGACATTTTGAAATGAATGATTGAAACTAACCAAGAGTTTTGCAAACAAAATGCATCCATACATGCATTCATGCATTTTTCAAAACAGAGTCTCATTCTGTCCTTTCTTCCTCCAGTTTCACGCTGAATTTTCAACACCAATACAATACTCGTGCCCGAGCTCGTCAAAGGATGGCAGATCAAGAGCATGAATTGGAGCGAGTGAGCTCAGAGCTCGAAGACCTGCGTGGAAACATGGGGCAGGTCATGGAGATATTACAGGTCATCAGGGCAAAGCTAGACACCCAAACCACGGTTGTTTCTGAAATCGCAGGTCCAACGATTGAACCCCAACCTGCGCGGGCGGTACCAACAACCTGGCCCACCTATGGTTTACCTCCTGGTTTCACTCCTGCAGTTGAAGGTGCCCCTGGTTTTGCACCATCTGCTCAGCAGACAGCTCCTTTACCGACCATCAATGAAAACCATCCGGTGGTTCACACGTTCGCACCTCCTCTCGTTCGTGCACACGTGCAACCCTACTTTGAGGACCAACAACACGCCCCAGACTTTTCAGATGAAGATGAGGAAAGGCAGGAGGACCTAAGAGGGATGAAGGAGAACTACCAGCTGCTTGAGAAGAGATTGAGGGCTATGGAAGGTGACCAAGTTTTTGGTGCTACAGCTAAGGAGATGTGCCTGGTGTCCGGTCTTGTGATCCCAGCAAAGTTCAGGACCCCAGATTTCGATAAGTATGAGGGCCACTCGTGTCCTAAGAGTCACCTCATTATGTACTATCGAAAAATGGCTGCGCATGTAGAGGATGACAAGCTCATGATACATTGCTTCCAGGATAGCCTGAGGGGTGCTCCCTCCAAGTGGTACCTAAGCCTGGATCAGAGTAGGATTCGGTGTTTCCAGGACTTATCTGATGCCTTCATCCAACACTACAAGTATAACATGGATATGGCCCCCGATAGGAGACAACTACTCAGTATGTCCCAGAAAGACAAGGAGTCTTTTAAGGAATACGCGCAAAGATGGAGGGAAGTGGCCTCGCAAGTCGAACCACCTCTGGCTGAGAAGGAATTAGCGGATTGGTTCATGGATACAGTTAAACCTGTGTTCTATGAAAGAATGGTAAGTAGCGTATCTGCAAGTTTCTCTGACCTGGTCGCTGTAGGCATAAAGGTCGAACTTGGATTAAAGAATGGAAAGATGACGACTACCTCTGAAACATCTGGTGGTAATGCCAAAAAGTTTCCTGGAGGATTTCAAAGAAAGAAGGAGGGGGATACGAATGCAGTGTCGACCAGCCAAAGAAGAGTCATTCATGGAAGAAACAACACCAATTTTCTCAACAACAACCAGCTTATCCAGTACAATATGTCCAACAACCTTATGTGGCAGCTGTCACGCCAAATTTTAACCAACCACAAGCTTCAGTTTAAAAAAAAAAAAAAAAATCTTTTAATCAACAACCTCGCTACCACCCCCCTCGCCGCCCTAACACTGTTCCTGCTCAACAAGCGCCGATATATCAGCAAGCGCCCGCGCCACCTGCTTATCAACAGCCAAGGGCACAGGCTCCTCGACCACAAAATCCTCCAAATCAAAATAGGGTGCCAACACGCCCTTCTCTCGTCTTTGAATCACAATCAGAAATTTTCACATCTAGCGGGTTTGACACCCTCTTGAAATAGAGGTCCGTTTGCTTCATTCATCCCTATGACATACACTGAATTGTACCCTTCATTGCTGTGTGACTTCCGATTTCCTTCTTTGTCCTCTCGTTGACTCCCCATTCCCATGTGTTTTGATGTCTCCTTTCCTCCGGAAACAAAAAGGTTTAGTGACGCCCAGATCTTTGGGTCCTCCACCAAATCCTTTACCTCCATGGTACAATCCAGATGCTCATTGTCCTTTCCATGGGGGTGCCCCTGGACATGATTTAGAAGGATGTTATGCTTTAAAGCATATTGTGCGAGACCTGGTTGAAAAGAAGATTCTGTCGTTTCGAGACGTCGGACCCAATGTCAAGAACAACCCTTTGCCAGCACATGGTGATGTCAATGCCGTTGAAGATGCTTCTGATGTGTGTGTAATCAAGAATGTGGAAGATGTTAAAACTCCGCTGCTAGCGCTTCATGCAGGATTGGTGAGGGCTAGATTGATTGATACTTGTCACGATAGTTGTGAGGAATGTGCCATTCAGCCGAAAGGATGTAAAGTGGTACGAAATGACATTCAGAATTTGATGAATCAAGGCATTTTGCAAATTTGTGGTCCGACAACGAATGAGGAGATTTCGGTCATTGAACTTTCTTTTCCCTGTTTTTAACATACCAGAACCGTTTGAAGTGACTTATCACAGAGAGACGTTGTTCACCAGGGAGAAGGAAGGAATTATTGCATAGTAATCAAAAGCAATAGAAATCCGTCACCCGTAGGTGGTCTGCATGCCTACAGAACACAAGCACGGGAAAAACAGGGGGGAGACACACCCATTTCCTTTTGAAAGTACCAAGGCAGTACCCTGGAAGTACGGCATAACAATGGTAGATGGAGTGGTAGATGGAAAACCTGAGGCCACTGAAAGTAAGAAAGGTGTGGAGAATGTTGACCGCCGACATCACAATATCGCAGGAACAAGCAGAATGACCCGTAGTGGTCGGATTTATACTCCCAATTTTGATGTGAACCTCAAGAGCCAGCAGGGGAACTACAAATGTAAATCCTACCCCAGAACGTGGAGGGGCACAGCCTGGCTGTACAAACAGATGAAGCAAGTGAGTTCTTAGGATAATAAAGAAATCTGACTACAAGATATTTGATCAGTGCATCAAACGCCATCAAAATATCTATCTTGTCCTTGCTTCTGAATTCCGAAGCTCATAGGGAGGCTCTACTAAAAGTGCTTGCTCAGGCTCATGTTACCCAAGGATATAACGGTCGGGCACATTTGATGGAGTGGTCGCCAATATACTGGAGCCGGACAGAAGGAAGGACGAGAAAACACAAGGGGGAAAGGGAGACACAGCTTGCAACACTCTAAGCTTCAGTAATGAAGAGCTGCCCAAAGAGGGGAAGAATCACAACCGCGCCTTGCATGTATCCATAAATGTCAAAGAATGCTCTGGCCAGAGTTTTAGTTGACACTGGATCATCCTCAATGTTCTACCAAAGAGGGCACTTGCTAAACTGTGGAAAGGGGAGGTCCTTACCAAGGTTCGGAGTTGAAACCTAGTGCGCTTGTGGTGAAAGCATTTGATGGTTCTCGAAGACAGTAGTTGGGGAGGTAGAGTTACCGATCAGAGATTGGACCGCATGTATTCCCCATCAATTTCCAAGTCCATGGACATAAATCCAGCTTATAGCTGCCTTTTGGGACGCCCATGGATACATGCCGCTGGGGCAGTAACTTCTACTACGCTACATCAAAAGATGAAGTTCGTTGTCGATAACAAGCTCGTTATTGTCTCAGGTGAAGAGGACTTTATCATCAGTCAACTCTCCTCTTTCCGTTATATTGAGGCTGATGAGGATGCCTTAGAAACCTCCTTTCAAGCCCTTGAAATATCCAATGCCACACTTGAAGAGTTTAAGGATCCTGTTGAGAAAGCTAGTTTGTCATTCGCGGGCGAAAAGAAAGGAGTGGGGGGGGGGGCAGGGTTGCTGGGTAAAAAGGTTCTTTGAAGAGTGCAAAATCAGCAGTTGAAAGTGGAGGCCCTGCAGGTTGGGGGCAAGTTATCAACGTCAACGAGAAGAAAAATGACCGTTTTGGTTTGGGGTACAAGCCTTCTGCTAATGGAGGAGCCCTGGTCCCAATCGCTTAGTCCCAGTGCAAAGGACCGTGTGCGGAGCATTCAAGAAGTTTCCTGAGCAAAGGATTTATCCATGGAGAACAAGTTGGTGCAGTGGAAGATGACACTGATGAGATGAGGAGTAGCATCGAATCTGATATACCGGTGTGAACCGCCTTAACAAACTGGGAAGCGGTTGAGATTCCAGAAGTTTTTCCTGTGTCAAAGTAATTGTTGTTTTCCTTTGTGTTTTTGAAAATCCTTAGCTCTGCCCAAGGCTAATGGATCATTTGTAGGGCCCCTTTTGAATTTCAAAAAAATCATTATGACAAATAAAGAACATTTGTTCAAATTCTTGTCGTCCATTTATCTGTTGTTTTTCTTAAAATGGCAATCCTTTCAAAAACTACAACAAAAATATTTTTTTTTTCTTCTTTTGCATTTTATTTCCATTTTCTAAAAAAAAACCATCATTAAAAAACATGCAGAATAATCAATAACCAGTTGAATTCGATGACCCCGCTACTTCCTATAATTTTGAACTCCCCATCTACCAAGCGGAAGAGGAGAGTGAGGAAGATTGTGATTTCCCTGAAGAACTGGAAAGGATGCTCGAGCACGAGTCAAAGGCCCTTCAGCCACATCAAGAACCAGTGGAAACAATCAACCTTGGCACCCTTCCCGAATTCTCGACAGGCAGAAGAAGACAGAGGAAGACAAGAAAGAGGTCAAAGTCGGGACTACAAAAAAAAAGGGAGAAGAAAAGAAAAGAAGATCAAAAGGAAGGAACGCCTTGAGGCAAGCATCAAGGAAAGATTGATCAAGTTGCTACATGAATATGTAGATGTATTTGCTTGGTCATATCAGGATATGCCAGGTTTAGATACTGACATTGTTGTCCACAAGCTACCACTACAGCCAGATTGTCCGCCAGTGAAGCAGAAGCTCCCGAAGAGCAAGACCCGACATGGCTCTAAAGATTTGTGACGAGGTGAAACGTCAATTTGATGCCGGTTTTCTCTAGCAGTTGCAAAGTACCCTCAATGGGTAGCCAACATTGTGCCAGTACCCAAAAAGGATGGCAAGGTCAGGATGTCTTTTCCCTCCTCTGTTGTGTTGTTCCCCCTTCCCCTTGTGTTGATTATAGGGATTTAAACAAAGCTAGTCCAAAGGACGATTTCCCCTGCCACATATTGACACTCTGGTAGACAACACTGCAAGTTCGCAGTCTTCTCTCCTTTATGGACGGATTCTCGGGTTATAATCAAATCAAGATGGATCCAGAGGACATGGAAAAGACCACATTCATCACCCCTTGGGGAACATTTTGCTACAAGGTAATGCCATTCGGTCTCAAAAATGCTGGGGCAACTTACCAAAGAGCAATGGTCACTCTTTTCCATGATATGATGCATAAGGAAATTGAGGTCTATGTGGATGATATGATTGCAAAATCTCAAAGTGAAGAGGATCATATAGACCACTTGCAAAAGCTGTTTGAGCGTCTTCGGAAATTTCGACTACGACTGAATCCTGCTAAATGCACCTTCGGTGTCCGATCCGGAAAGTTGCTTGGTTTCATTGTTAGCCAACGAGGAATTGAGGTAGATCCGACAAAGTCCGAGCTATACAAGAGATGCCTGCTCCACGCACCGAGCGAGAGGTTAGAGGCTTCCTGGGACGTTTGAATTATATCTCAAGGTTTATCTCACATATGACGGCCACATGTGAGCCTATTTCAAATTGCTTCGAAAAGATCAAGCAGTTGAATGGAATTCTGACTGCCAAATGGCTTTTGAGAGAATCGGACAATACCTGCAAGAGCCCCTATTCTAATTCCACCTGTTCAAGGGAGACCACTCTTTATGTACTTAACTGTGCTTGAAAAGTCAATGGGATGTGTGCTGGGACAACATGACGAAACCGGTCGAAAGGAACATGCTATCTACTATCTAAGTAAGAGATTTACCGATTGTGAACCCGATACTCCTCTTGGAGAAAACTTGTTGTGCTTTAGCATGGGCCGCTCGTCGTCTAAGACAATACATGATTTGCCACACTACTTTGTTGATCTCAAAAATGGATCCAATAAAGTACATCTTTGAAAAGCCTGCTTTGACTGGAAGACTCGCCCGTTGGCAGATGTTACTATCTGAGTATGACATCCAATATGTGTCTCAGAAAGCCATCAAAGGAAGTGTGTTGTCTGATTACTTGGCAAACCAGCCCGTTGAAGATTACCAGTCGTTGAAGTTTGACTTCCCGGATGAAGACATCATGGTAGTGAAAGACTGTGAAATCCCAGGACCTGATGAAGGACCTGAACCCGGGTCTCGGTGGAAGCTCATGTTTGATGGTTCCTCCAACTACATGGGGCATGGCGTAGGAGCTGTCCTGTTGAATCCAAATGGTGGATACACTCCTTCACAGCAAGGTTGTGTTTTGATTGCACACGAACAATATAGCAAATATGAGGCGTGCATCCTAGGCATTGAAGCAGCAATTGATCTCCGAATCAAAATCCTTGAAGTATGTGGAGATTCAGCCTTGGTGATATACCAAGTCAAGGGCGAATGGGAAACCCGTGATACCAAGTTGATCCCATATCGTGCCTATGTCATGGAATTGATAAAATACTTTGACGAGAATCACTTTCCGTCATATCCCGAGAACTGAGAATCAAATTGCTGATGCTTTGGCTATGTTGGCTTCAATGTACCAAGTCAGATTCCATAATGAAGAGCACCTCTCATTCAAATCGAGCGGAAAGTTGAGCCTGCCTACTGCCAGTCAGTTGAAGAGGAAGCCGATGGTAAACCCTGGTTTCACGACATCAAATGCTTTTTGCAAAATCAAGAATATCCAACAGATGCCAACAACCCTTGACAAGAAAACATTGAGGAAGTTAGCATCCAAATTCTTCTTGAGCAATGGTGTGTTGTACAAGAGAAATCACGACATGATTCTGCTCAGATGCGTGGATGGACGTGAAGCGGACATGTTGATCAAGGAGATTCATGAAGGATCCTTTGGACTCATGCCAATGGGCATGCCATGGCCAAGAAGATTTTGAGAGCTGGTTATTACTGGTTGACCATGGAATCCGACTGCTTCAATTATGCTAGAAAATGTCATAAATGCCAAATCTATGCCGACAAGGTACACGTGCCTCCGACCCTACTAAATGTTTTGACGTCACCTTGGCTTTCTCAATGTGGGGCATCGACATGATTGGCGCCATCGAGCCTAAAGCTTCCAATGGTCACCGCTTCATCCTGGTTGCCATTGATTACTTTACCAAATGGGTAGAAGCCGCCTCTTATGCTAATGTGACAAAACAAGTGGTTGCACGGTTTCTCAAGAAAGAGATCATTTGCCGTTATGGAATTCCAAGCCGGATCATCACAGATAATGGGACGAATCTGAACAATAAGACCATGAAAGAATTATGCAAGCTTTCAAGATTGAGCACCATAACTCTTCACCATATCGTCCAAAGATGAATGGCGCTGTTGAAGCCGCTAATAAAAACATCAAGAAGATCCTGCAGAAAATGGTGAAAACCTATAAGGATTGGCACGAAATGCTACCCCCCTTCGCATTGCATGGATATCGGACTTCCGCCGCACTCAACAGGGGCAACCCCATTCTCTTTGGTATATGGGATGGAAGCAGTTCTCCCAATTGAAGTAGAGATACCTTCAATGAGAATCTTGATGGAGACCAAGCTAGAAGAGGCTGAGTGGATTCAAAATAGATTTGATCAGTTGAACCTCATAGATGAGAAGCGATTGACTTCTTTGTGCCATGGACAATTATACCAGAAACGGCTTAAAAGGGCTTTTGACAAGAAAGTACGTGTTCGGGAATTCAGAGAAGGAGACCTCGTGCTTAAGAAGATCTTGCCAATACCACAAGACTCACGTGGGAAGTGGACTCCCAATTATGAAGGCCCATATGTTGTGAAGAATTTTCTCCGGAGGTGCCTTGATTCTCACAACTATGGATGATGAAGAGCTCTCACACCCGTGAACTCTGATGCAGTTAAAAAAATACTATGCCTAACAAAAACCCGCTAAATCGAAAACTGAAAGGGCGATTTAGGCAAAAAAGGGTATCCCGGTGGACTGAAAACCCGAAAGGGCGGTCCAGGCAAAAGTTAGGGATAATAAAAATTGGTAGCTCGCTAAGTTGAAAACCTGAAAAGGCGATTTAGGCAAAAAAGCGTCCCGGTGGATTGAAAACCCGAAAGGGCGATCCAGGCAAAAGGTTAGGGGCATAAAGGCATAAACTGCATCAGTTGTTACTGATTTACACCGAAGAATTTGAGGTGGAAGATTAATCCAGTCACTCCCCCTTAGAAGCAAGGTTTTTGGGGAATCATACCTATTAAAGATGTTAGTGGTCACTGAATTCAATGTAAACCTTTCCTTATTGCCATTTTCAAAAAATTGTAACACTCTATGGTGCTACGCCATTTGTGTGCTACCATTCTTGAATAAAATACAAGTTTTCCCAATCATTGTTAATTTGTGTTCATCTATGCTTTTCTTTTGTTATGCAAATGTCATTTATTTGTTAATAATGAAATTTTGAAACTTGGAAAAAGAATTTGAAACTTAGAACAAATTTACTTTGATACATGTGAAAATCGAAGGAAAATCATTTGTTTCCCCAAAAGCCTCAAAGTTGCATAAATACTTCCAGGATCACCAACAAAAGTCCCCATGGAATACAACTCATGAATCCTCTAGAAGGATGGCCTTTGGTTATTTATAACTGTCAATCATGATAGTTTCTCCCCTGGATGCGCCTGTTAATTGCACGAGTATGAGTTATTGGTGTTGATGAATCAGAATCTCTGTCTCCTACAAACACCCAGTCTGCCAAGTGTCACCTTCTCTAATCATGATCATTCATATATCATGCATTCAAATCATGCATAGCCGAAATGTACTTCGTGCTCATTTTGCATTGACCTAGGTCTTGTTGTTGATCCTATGATCCGTTGACCTCTAATTCCAAGCTTGTCTTTGGTATCGCTAAACCAACATCCCGGTTTTCGCAGTCATTTTCAAGTCCAATGTTGTTGGCAAAATCCGTTAAAAGCTGGTTGTAGTCCATTGCTTACGGTCAGAGTCCAATTCTTTTTATTCCGGGGTCCGGTCATGCTTGAACCTGCTCTGAAGATTCTTTGTTCAATCCTATTCAGGTCATGTATGAACCTGTCATTGAACCTTTTTATCCGGGGTCAGGTCATACTTGAACCTAACTCTGAAGATTCTTTGTTCAATCCTATTCAGGTCATGTATGAACCTGTCATTGAACCTTTTTATTTCCGGGGTCCGGATCATGTTGAACCCACTCTGAAGATTCTT
>NW_026113357.1:0-27378 GCF_024323335.1 Lathyrus oleraceus | reverse complement strand
CATTTAACACCACACATATGTTCATAACAGGACTATCATGGGGAAAAAGTATATTGTTCATCTAAGGAACCATAGTTGATAAATGAGGTGTCTAGGATTTTTCAAGACACAAGACAACACTAATCCTAATCCTTATAAGGTGCTTGGGTTACACTAGATTTCACATTATATAAAAATCCAAAAATGTAGACAAAACTGTATCAAAGAGAAAATAAAATTTCACAACTGATGGAAACAATAACTAAATTTGAGTCCAGAGAAAAAACATTCCTTCAAAACAAGTTATAACCCCAAAACATCACAAAATCACAATCAAATATTAACCCTAATAAGCTGAAAATTTGTGACAACCATGAGAGAAAAAGATGTAGTAAGGAATAATGTTGTTATTTCAACAGTAGGAGCTCTACACATAAAATACAATAATCTCATTTCTCATGGGTTTTACTATATTGATTTTCAGTAACATCATTTACAAATCAATATGAACACAAATATTTCGTATCAATTACTAATTGTTCAGTTTGGTTCCAAATTAACATAGGGATGACTAACCTCGAGAAATAGTTGTCTTTGCAAAATCCTGGATGATATATTGCTTCGGTTCCAAATGAACTTGCATTTAACAACTGCTTCATGCCTCTACTAAGTAAGATGAGCATTCTTGAAAACCTACATTCAAAAAATCTATTAGCAAATATTCAATTTTTATGGTTTCAGACATAAAGGAGACTTTAAAGATATTGGAAACAACAATAAACTTGCAAAGAAAAGTTGTTTCCTGCATCCACAAAGCCGAGAGTTCTTGAAAACTACATTTAGAAAACTCAAAACATATCACTATTCATACACATGAACCAGAATTGCATTGAAATGACTCGAAAAGAAAATGGATGCTTCGAAACAAAGGCATTACCTTTGATGAATCAAGAACCATTTAACGAGGGATTTCGAATTAGGGAATTATAATGAATTTTACAAGCTTATTGGATATTCCAGCTGATCGCATTTTCACATGTCTTTTCGCATCATTGTATGGAATGGTTAGTGTGCTTAAAGTTTTCTCCATTATTAGTTTTATTCTAAGTCAAACTTTGTATTATAGTATGTTATAATGAAGTTTTATTTTCTAAAGAATCAAATTTAATTAAAGTATTTGGTCTTTTTTTAGTTTATTGATCTTTATATATTATTTTTATGATTGTTATTATTCAACTGAATAAACTATCGGAATTTTCATTTATGGATAAGATGTTTGATCCAACCACCCAATTCTACTTCCTTGAGAAGATGACGAAGCTTAATACATAGTTTTATTTTTTCGTTTAAATTTGAAAAAAGTGTTCATTTGGCCTCTATGAAATTGTTTAAAAGCTGAATCCTCATTACTTTTTACATACTTAAGAAAATATCAAATGGCGATTTTTTATTATTATAGAAATATTTTTTTCAATAAAGAAAGAAAGAACCGATTAGTATTCTTGTATATATTATCTTGGTAAAGTTAAATGTAGGAATTTCATTTTAGTTTTTATTATGTTATGGATATCGACCCTAAGCACACGAAAATTGTATTCACATTGAACGGTTCTCTCGCAATTCCCTCATAATAAATATAAATTTGTTATTTCCTTCTTTATATATAGGAAGACACCATAGTGAGGCAACAAATTTCAAATTCAACTTTTTTACTCTTCTCACTCACTATTAATTAGGATTTTCGACATGGAAAATGCATGAGCAAACAAGTCAAGAAATAAATAAATAAATAATATAAATATATATATATATATAGATCTATATATTATAATATATATATATAATATATATATATATATATTATTATATATATAGAGAGAGAGAGAGAGAGAGAGAGAGAGAGAGAGAGAGAGAGAATGATTAGAGAGAATAGACAAATTTATAATTCTCTATACACATACTATTTTACTATTATTGCACTCAGATACTATTGTACTCACATATTACTCTATCTCATCATCTATATCCCATTCTACCCTATATCTTAGAGTTACCATCGTCAGATTCAGTAGCTGAGATGATTGAGAGTCGTCAGAAGATCGAAGGCGCCATACTGACAATTTTAATTTCAATTTTCCATTACTCTTGTTCCTCACATATTGACTTGAGTCTTAGAGTGCTAATCTTGCAGGTTTCCCCACTCCACCACATCGAAAGCTTTGGTCCATTGTCACCCACCGCTTCTTAACTCAGTTCTGGTTATAGAATTGAACAGTAGCGTCGTCTGTGGGAATCGAATTCTGATTTCTATGATTTCACTTTCGTTCTCCCATTCATCAACTCGCAACCTCCCCAAGTCACCGAATTTCTGGATCAAACACGAGAATTCATGGTGTTTCAATTCGATTAATTGCCATTTAAATTTTGATTCCTCGAACTTCCAGATCTCTAGTTTCTAAAACTTAAGGTGCTGGTTAGATCTAAAGCTACTCGATCCGTCGTCGCATGCTAAGCTTTCATTGCTTCTTTAGCAGCAATCAATCAACCGCCTCTACCTCTTTCGCAAGGCATCGCAAATCATGGAACAATGATTATGTTTCATCCATATATGTTTCTGGCTTCACAGAAGCCAGATCTGCTCAAGTTACTCTGATCAATCCACATGTTCGACCCTAGTATTGCAACTAGAAGCCGTGTTTTTCCTCCAGGTGTTGCAAGAAAACCTCAGTGTGTAAGAGGCTAATGAACTATTGAACAATGGTTTTCTGAGAGTTACTCTGGTAACTGGTGTTGATCGTGCATTAAAGTCTAAGAAGCTTACGCCGCATGCATTTCATTGGTCCTTATTAGATTCTCCAAAGAGTCTGAGAAGTTTCCTATCGAGTTACCTTACCTCCATTTCTTTCGAAGCTTCATGATGTCTTGAATGTGTCTCATCTTCGGTGGTATATTCTTGATCCATATCATGAGATGTTTTGTTCAAGATAGAAGAACATTGAAGATTTTTTCTGTCTTACAATCCATCCCAAAGAATGATGCTTGTGAGTTTGGGGCGGCTTCATATTAGTAAGGATTAGGGTAAAAGTTGTTTAACGAGTGCTTTTATAGTAAAACCTTATTATTTATGTCTTGGTTAATATAAAACTGAAGGGTTAGAACATTTTGTTTACACTTATAACAAATAAGCATAAATTGTGATAGTTGGGAACCAAAGCTTGTACTGAGTTGTTTTCTCACCTTAGTGTTTTGAAAACCCAAGGGAATATATGGTTTTCCATATTGGTTTTAAGAATTTATATCAAAAGATGAGAGGTTTGACATACTTTTATGTGTATGTGTGCATATTACCTTATTACCTAAAGACCTATTATTGCTTTGTTTAAAACTAACCTATTAAAACCTAGATAAACAACAAAGCACAAGATCAATTGGACTTTTACACTTTCACATATTAAAGTCTACAACTTCAACATCACACATTTTATATCTTCAAATTCCTTTGCTTGATTCAACATTGTTCAGCACTTTGATTTGGAATTTGATACATTTGACTGATCAAACTTGTGATTGATTCTTTCTTGTTTAGATGTCATCATCAATAACCATTGAAAGAGATTTCATCATCAAAACCACTTGACGAAATTACCTACACATCAAATAAACAACAATGAAGATGGTGGAATTTCTCTTTGGATAAATTTATCGATTAAATTTTTTTAATGCTTTTTTCGTAATTTAATGTTATTGTGTTTGAGTTACTAGCACAAGCTACATACTCACACTAGGTTAAAAAGAAAACTTTCAAGCATAAACTAGTATTTTGACTAAAGTCAAAATTTATTGAATTGAGTCAAGAATGATGATGAATCGATTCAAGCATTTTTTTCAAAATTAATCGAGAAGATTTTATGAATCACATTTAATTCGGGAAATGTGATTTGTTTCAAGGTTTTTTAAGCCATCCAAATTTGTTTTGGTCCCAAAAATAACATTTTAATATTTTTTCCAATTCTCTATTTATTTTCGAATTAAAACCCCATTAGGATTTATTTTCCTGTATTTAAACACCTTTGGACGTGGTCGTCAATGTTATCTTTTGATATAACAAAATTTATTATATTTGTTATCGGATGGATTCAAGAAATTATCTTAGAGGTTTTACATTTGCAATTATGTGTTCTCTTTCTAATGTGAGAGAAGAAATGTAGAGAGTAATAATTAAGGGACACACCTGAAATGTGAGCAAACATTTCTACATTAAAAAAATAATAATAATATTTATTTTAAAACAAATATTTGTTTTTTCTAAAACGACATTAATTATAATTATGAATCGGAATAAGGATTATTAAGAATTAAACAAAAGAAAATATATCATAGGGTATCTATAGAGTACGGGCTTAATTTTGTCATATATGGGACAAAAGAAAATATATCATATGGTAAAATCTATATTCATAAAAAAAGACAGTTGTAAGAATAATGAGTGTTAAAAAACATTAACTAATGAAATCAAAATACTGCATAAATAATAAATAAAGAAAGAGATGCATTAAATTCTCTGAATGTTTCAAAGGAAATATACTAAAATGTTGTCAATTACTTGTGAGTCTTTTATATATTGTCATTAAGTATTAACAAAAGGAAATATATTGTATCATATCTATATCTATAGATTACGAACTAAATTTGTCAATATGAGAGATACACAAATCCACGGTAAAATCTTTATTGATAAAAAAAATGACACTTGTAAGAATTATGAAATCAAAATACAACATAAATAATAATAAGGAAAGAGATATGCATAATGTTTCAAAAACAGAAATCTATTTTTCCTCTATAAAGTGTCAAAGTGGATTGACATATATGTGAGTATAGTTGACATCAACCATCAAGAATCCTTCAAGAAAATAATCAAGTATTCAACGATGAAGAAAACAATCAGGAATTCTCCATCGGAATTGTTGCAAAGAAAAGTGGTTAATGGTGAACTCAAGGCAAATCCATTGTTTGCCGGAGGAAAATGTATCAAGAAGAAAAGTTGATTTCCATTAGAATGGTTGGAAGAAAAATAACAAAATCAGATGAAGAAGATAAAAAGGTTAATGATCCTGAAGTGAAGAAGAGTGATGAGAAGAAACTAGTTGATATTTATGTTGATGATCCAGAAGTGAAGAGAACTCTATCTAATTGGAGACTTGTGAAACAAGTTACTCAACACAAGGTTGAGAAGATCCAAAACATTAGAGAAGTTGCTCGACAGAACCTTGACAAGATTCAAAATACTGCTTGTTTCAATGATAACATTGATGCTATGAATGAATTTTACAAGCTTATTGGATATTCCAGCTGATCGCATTTTCACATGTCTTTTCGCATCATTGTATGGGAATGGTTATTGTGATTAGGGTTTCTCCATTATTAGTTTTATTTTGAGTCAAACTTTGTATTATATTGTGTTATAATGAAGTTTATATTTTTTAAAGAATCAAATTTTAATTAAAGTATTTGATCTTTTTTAGTTTATTCATCTCTTTCTTTATTTATTATTTATGTAGTAAAGAATCAAATTTTAATAAATGAAGCTTAATACTGTTTACACTTTAAAAATAAATTATATGGCAATTTTTTATTATTATAGAAATTACTTTTTTAGTAAAGAAAGAAATGACCAATTAGGGTTGTTGTATATAGTATCTTAGTCAAGTTAAATGTAGGCATTTCTTTTCATTATATTGAAATTTTTGGTCCACCATCACCATTGCTTCTAAACTCATTTCTAATTCTAGAACACAACAGTAGCAGATTTCGTAGGATTATTCCAAGATTTGATTTCCTATTGTATAGGTGTGGAATTATTCTAAGAATTAATATTCTATTGGGATTCTCACAAATTTAAGAAAATATCTAAAAAGGAAAAAAAATAGAGCAATTGAATTAGTTGGTTACAACCACGCAAAAGGAAGTATCAATGTTGCCGAAATTGTACAATGAATAATAAATTTAATTATTTTTCTAATTATTTTTTCATTTATTAGTTGTATTAATTAAACATAATTATTTTTTAGTTATGCTTTTAGTTAGTTTGTTCCACTTCTTTATCAATATCGTTGACATTCATGAATATCAAGCAAATGAGACTCTTTATCAAGAAGAGAAATCGGGGTCGAGTTCTTTAGAAGTGGACAAGACTTATATAGGAAGGCTTTTTAAGCCATCCAAATTTGTTTCGGTCCCAAAAATAACATTTTAATATTTTTTCCAATTCTCTATTTATTTTCGAATTAAAACCCCATTAGGATTTATTTTCCTGTATTTAAACACCTTTGGACGTGGTCGTCAATGTTATCTTTTGATATAACAAAATTTATTATATTTGTTATCGGATGGATTCAAGAAATTATCTTAGAGGTTTTACATTTGCAATTATGTGTTCTCTTTCTAATGTGAGAGAAGAAATGTAGAGAATAATAATTAAGGGACACACCTGAAATGTGAGCAAACATTTCTACATTAAAAAATAATAATAATATTTATTTTGAAACAAATATTTGTTTTTTCTAAAACGACATTAATTATAATTATGAATCGGAATAAGGATTATTAAGAATTAAACAAAAGAAAATATATCATAGGGTATCTATAGAGTACGGGCTTAATTTTGTCATATATGGGACAAAAGAAAATATATCATATGGTAAAATCTATATTCATAAAAAAAAGACAGTTGTAAGAATAATGAGTGTTAAAAAAACATTAACTAATGAAATCAAAATACTGCATAAATAATAAATAAAGAAAGAGATGCATTAAATATACTAAAATGTTGTCAATTACTTGTGAGTCTTTTATATATTGTCATTAAGTATTAAACAAAAGGAAATATATCGTATCATATCTATATCTATAGATTACGAACTAAATTTTGTCAATTATGAGAGATACACAACTCCACGGTAAAATCTTTATTGATACAAAAAATGACACTTGTAAGAATTATGAGGGTTAAATAATTATTAAATAATGAAATCAAAATACAACAAAAATAATAAATAAGGAAAGAGATATGCATTAAATTCTCTGAATGTTTCAAAAAAGAAATCTATTTTTCCTCTATAAAGTGTCAAAGTAGATTGACATATATGTGAGTATAGTTGACATCAACCATCAAGAATCCTTCAAGAAAATAATCAAGTATCCAACGATGAAGAAAACAATCAGGAATTCTCCATCGGAATTGTTGCAAAGAAAAGTGGTTAATGGTGAACTCAAGGCAAATTCATTGTTTGCCGGAGGAAAATGTATCAAGAAGAAAAAGTTGATTTCCATTAGAATGGTTGGGAGAAAAATAACAAAATCAGATGAAGAAGATAAAAAGGTTAATGATCCTGAAGTGAAGAAGACTGATGAGAAGAAACTAGTTGATATTTATGTTGATGATCCAGAAGTGAAGAGAACTCTATCTAATTGGAGACTTGTGAAACAAGTTACTCAACACAAGGTTGAGAAGATCCAAAACATTAGAGAAGTTGCTCGACAGAACCTTGACAAGATTCAAATACTGCTTGTTTCAATGATAACATTGATGCTATGAATGAATTTTACAAGCTTATTGGATATTCCAGCTAATCGCATTTTCACATGTCTTTTCGCATCATTGTATGAGAATGATTATTGTGATTAGGGTTTCTCCATTATTAGTTTTATTTTGAGTCAAACTCTGTATTATATTGTGTTATAATGAAGTTTATAATCAAATTTTAATTAAAGTATTTGGTTTTTTTTGTTTATTCATCTTTATTGTTATTATTCAACTCATAAACTATCTTAATTTTTCTTTGAAATTTGAAAAAAATATTCATTTGGCCTCTATAAAATTGTAAAAGCTGAATCCTTAATACTGTTTACATACTTTAAAAATAAATTATATGGCAATTTTTTATTATTATAGAAATTACTTTTTTTAATAAAGAAAGAAATAACCAATTAGGGTTGTTGTATATAGTATCTTAGTCAAGTTAAATGTAGGCATTTCTTTTCATTATATTGAAATTTTTGGTCCATCATCCCCATTGCTTCTAAACTCATTTCTAATTCTAGAACACAACAGTAGCAGATTTCGTAGGATTATTCCAAGATTTGATTTCCTATTGTATAGGGTGGATTATTCTAAGAATTAATATTCTATTGGGATTCTCACAAATTTAAGAAAATATCTAAAAAAAAAGGAAAAAAAAAAGAGCAATTGAATTAGTTGGTTACAACCACGCAAAGGAAGTATCAATGTTGCCGAAATTGTACAATAAATAATAAATTTAATTATTTTTTCTAATTATTTTTTCATTTATTAGTTGTATTAATTAAACATAATTAGTTTTTTAGTTATGCTTTTAGTTAGTTTGTTCCACTTCTTAATGAGTTTAATGGGATGACTCATAAAAAGAAGAATCGTGAGTTTTTTTATGAACATTCTAAAAAAACCTCAAGTAAATTTTTATTATGTTTAGTAATTTATTTAATTATTTTGTACAACTAAAATATTTAAATCTTTTATATAACTAAATTATTTATATTCTGATAAATGTTAGTTTATTTAAATTTTTATGTGTGTGTAGGAGAAGTATAAAAGACAACTTACACACTATCTATTACGACATTCTGAAGTAGTAGTAACGACATGAACATATCCTAGTGATCCTATTGTGTCATCACAGACTTGGAATGGTATCACTGGAGGGAAGAAGAAAAATGGGAGAAGGTATGATAGCGGTCCTTTGGCCAAAAATTTCAATCCATGGGGTATGTGTTTGAGCATGAAAATTGTTGAAGGAAAATGATCGTTTCGTCCACCAATTTTAACTAATTTTTTAAAATTTAGACCTATCACTGAGTAAATGGTCGGACCAATGAATCACCGGTCGGACTGCATGACTTCTAATTTTGTTTATATAAAATTAAAAAAAATCATAAAATAATTCTTGACATAAATTCATACCTATAAAATATATGAATAAAATTTCTTAAACCTTATGAGGTATTTGAAGTCCCACAAAAATTTGTCAAACAACACAAATTAATCAACCATTTGAGATGCTCTAAGAAACCACCTAATGAATAATTGAAACTTTAGACTCTCAAAATCAAATATCAATGCATCAAAGCTAGAATAATTGATGTTGGAGCAGTTTTTATAGGAGAATTATGAACAAATTCTTTATAAGATGTATATTAAGTGTGTTAAAGGCAAGAGAACTGTGACTAAATACATAGTTGAGTTCTTACATTTTTCTGAGCGTAACGAATTGGAAGAATCAAAGATCCAGAAAGTGGCTTCATACATCAGTGGCATAAAGGGATCCTTGTAGGAGAATATGGATTTACATATTGTAAGGACTCTAGTTGAGGAATTCATTCTAGCTTTGATGGCTGAATTAATGGAGAAATCCCCTTGAAATTTCCCATCTTTTAGGTATCCCCCCAAAATAACTTTGAATCAAAATGCGACAATGAAAAGAGTGCAACAACTAGGGATTCCAACCTTGAGAATAAGGGGACTATCAAACCTAGCGGTGTGCAGCAGGGTAAAACATCAGCCCAGAGGCAGAATAATCCATATGTCAAATCCACAAGAGACACGTGTTATCATTGTAATGGAATAGGTCATAAATCAAATGCTTCTACAACAAGGAGAGTCACTGCTGTTGCGGAAGAAAGGGAAGTGGACGAGGGAAAATAAGAACATGCAGTTTAGAAATGTGAATATGCAGGGGTTGAGTTTGCATATGAAGAATCTGATGAGATGGTAAATTTTGTGTTGCAGAGAATTTTACTAGCATCCAAAGGTGAATAACATCGCAAGAATTTGTTTAAAACACATTGTTCTATCAAGAACAACGTGTGTAATCTAATTGTGGATAGTGATAGCATGGAGAATCTGGTATCACAGAAACTGGTAGATTATTTAAGGTTTTCCACAGAGCCCCCTGAGAAGCCATACTCCCCCGGTGAGTAAGTATGGCTCCCATGTTTGAGTAACATTAGCCTGCTGAGTTCTTATATCCATCGAAAAACAATACAGAGAAAAGGTACTTTGTGAAGTTCATGATATGAATGTGTGTCATATTTTATTTGATAGGTCTTGGCAACTTTATAATGTTATCACTTATCGAGAACGGGATAACGTGATGATGTTTACATGGGGCACATATAAACTTGCTATGGCTCCTGTTATGCACTTTGACAAAACTTTAGGAGGAAAGAAATCTAGTTTATTGTTGATGACACAAAGTGAAAATAAGCATGATGAGACTATTAAAGAAACTGAATTTTTATGCCAAGTGGTCGGTAAAGGGTTGATGAGTGTTGTAAAAGAGGAAAAAACAATTCCAGAAGAAGTGATATGGATTTTGGAGGATTTCAAGGAATTGACCGCATATGAGCTACGAAACGATTTCTCTCTTAAGCGAGATAAACCCCAGAAAGTTAAAGTATTCAATACGGGAGAGAATGTGATGGTTTTTCTGCATAGGGAGATGTTTCCAGTTGGTACGTACAGCAAGTTCCAACCACATAAGTATGACCCATTCAAAGTGACCCAAAAGATCAATGATAATGCTTATGTGGATTTCATGAATAGATCAAAGAATTTCAATGTCGGTGACATTCATGAATATCAAGCAAATGAGACTCTTTATCAAGAAGGGAACTCGGAGTCAAGTTCTTTAGAGGTGGAGAAGACTGATCTAGGAAGGCTTTTTAAGTCATCTGAATTTGTTTAAGTCCCCAAAACAAAATTTTAATATTTTTTGTAATTCTCTATTTTATTTCTTATTTTGGATTAAAAGCCCATTAGGATTTACTTTTCTGTATTTAAACACCTTTGGATGTGACCATCAATGTTATATTTGGATATAATAATATTTAGTATTTTTGTTATCGGATGGATTTCATAAATTATCTTACAGGTTTTAAGCTTGCAATCATGTATTCTCATTCTATGTTTAGCGCTTGCTAATTCCTAGTATTTTTGACTCTGTCAATTAAAATAAATTGAGTATTTTTTTATTGAGATTAAAAATAATGTTCTAAACGTGTAAAATAGTTTTAAACTATCATCTAATAAAAATTCATTAATCTATCATACCATTAACATAATTTTAAAATACAAACGTGATTTAACAGAATACATGTTTTCGATTTTTTGTAAAATGTACAATTACTTTAGACTATCGATATATATATTTTTTATTTTTTTATTTTTTATTTTTTGGATAACAAAACACACAAATATTAAGGCTGATATCTAACTAGAAAAATAATGAGTATTTTATATAGAGTTTAATAGTTATGTACTAACGATATAAATAATTTTATATATAAATTCAATAAGAGTTTATCGTTCAGCTACGTCACATAAAAATTACAATTTAATTTTCCAAAATATTAGATAGTAATTAATTTACGTGTAAATTACTTGTGAGTCTTTTATATATTATTATTAAGTATTATACAAAAGGAAGTCTATCGTATCATAATATATATTATATATATATATATATATATATATATATATATTATATATATATATATATTATATATATATATATATTATATATATATAATATATATATATATATATATATATATATATATATATATATATATATATAACTCTAAGGTAAAATCTATATTCATACAAAAAGAGACCGTTGTAAGAATAATGAGTGTTAAACAATTATCAAATAATGAAATCAAAATACTACATAAATAATAAGAAAGAAAGAGAATCCACCGATGAAGTGTCGATATATATATATATATATATATATATATATATATATAATATATATATATAGATATATATATATATATATATATATATATATATATATATATATATATATATATATATATATATATATATATATATAATATATATATATATATATTTATTTATTTATATGAGTATAGTTCACGACAACCATACGACAACCATCAAGAATCCTTCAAGAAAATAATCAAGAATCCACCGATGAAGAAAACAATCAGAAATTCTCCATCGGAATTGTTGCAAAGTGTTAAGAATATGTTATCAATCAATTAGTATTGATTGATATTCAATTAGTCATAACTGTAATTGATATTATTTTCTATTGTATATTCCCTATTTGCATATAAATATACATCATGTGTGATCATATTAGACACACAGAGATACAATTACAATATGGTATCTAGAGCTGGTTGACCTACTGTCTTCCACAAAAAAAAAAAATTCTTTTTTTTCCGGCCACCCACAGCGCCGCCGCCGTCTCCGTCGCTCCTGTCGACTTTTCGGCGAGATTCCTATACGCCGGAATCGTCTCCTACAGATCGTCCAGATTCACTGCCTTCCGCAGCCGCACGTAAATCTCACGCGTCGGACAATCAGCCGCGCATCCGCTGCCCCCAGCCGTCGCCGTTTTTTCAGATCTGCTCTCGGTTTTTCGTTCCGAGCCATCAAATTCATGGGAGATACCGATTCCATCATGTTCATTAAAATTCCACTTATTCCGTGTGAGAAACTGACCGGAACAACCAACTACAACATATGGGCTGGTGCTGTCAAGATGTGGTTTCACGGTCAGGGATATGAGGATCACTTAACTACAAAAGCCGATACTATTCTCGCCGCCAAACGCGATAAGTGGAAACGAATTGATGCTTCTCTATGCACTGTGTTATGGTTTTCCATAGCAACTAATCTCCAAGCCCAGTACCAAGCCTATACCACTTGCTACGAGGGTTGGGAAAAAGGCCAAGAAAGTCTTCTCAAATTATGTCCATAATCTTTACAGTGTCATCACCAAACTCCGCTCTTTGAAATTGGAGAATATGGATATGCAAGGTTATCTGACTCAGCTGAACAACAAAGTAAGTATTTCATGGTCATGGCACTTGCTGGACTTCCATCTGAACTTGATTCCATTCAGAATCAGATTTTATCAGGTACCAGCGCTCCTAACTTTGAAGCAGTTAGTGAACAATTGTTACGCTTGGCTACACCTCATGCTTTTGGACCGGTCCCTACTTCCTCTCCCACTGAATCATCTGCTCTTGCTTCCCACTATCACGGTCATGGTGGACGAACCGGTGGACGAGGTGGACGTCAAAGTATTCGTTGTAACTATTGCAATTGTTATGGTCACATTGAAGCCGATTGTCGTACAAAGGCAAGAGAACAACAACGACAACCACGGATCGCTGTTGTTGCTCAACCGGATATCACTAAAGATGTCACTCTTCCCGCCGCTGATTACAATGATTTCCTCCAATACAAAGCAGCCCATCAACAATCATCATCTGCCGCTGCTGCTCAGTCGGGTAATCCTGTAGCTTTTTTCTCTACACCTTCACTTGGTCCTTGGGTCCTTGACTCGGGTGCATCTGATCATATGACTGGTAATAAATCTATTTTATCTCATTTGTCTTATTCTGATTCTTTGCCTTCTGTCACTGTGGCGGATGGTTCTAAAGCCAAAGTTCAAGGCCTTGGTCAGGCACATCCACTTCCAAACTTGTCTTTAGAGTCTGTCCTTTACATTCCTGGTTGTCCCTTTAATCTAATATCTGTTCACAAGCTTATTCGTACTCTTGATTGTTCAGTTCTTTTTAATGCTAATTCTGTTCATATCCAGGATCGACGTACAGGACGGACGATTGGAGCAGGGAGTGAAGCTGGAGGATTATATCATCTTTCTCCACCGGTGGCATGTGCTTCTATTGCTTCTCAAGAACTCACACATCAACGGTTGGGTCACCCTAGTCAAAATAAAATGCGTCTTTTAGTTCCTAGTCTTTCTAAGCTTTCTTCTTTTGAGTGTCAGTCCTGTCAATTAGGCAAACATACTCGTAGTACTTATTGTCAACGAGTAAATAAAAGTGTTGCATCATCTTTTGCTTTAGTTCACTCTGATATTTGGGGTCCTAGTCGTGTGAAGTCTACTTTAGAATACTATTACTTTGTAACGTTCATCGACGATTACTCACAATGCACTTGGTTATTTCTAATGAAAAATCGTTCAGATGTTTTCCGTATATTCCAAGAGTTTTATTGGCGGAAGAAATGACTGCATTACATTCAAATAACACTTGGGACATTGTTCGTTTACCTCCAGACAAAACTACAGTGGGCTGTCGATGGGTTTATACAGTGAAAATTGGACCAGATGGTCAGATTGATCGTTTTAAAGCTCGTTTGGTAGCCAAGGGATACACACAAATATTTGGCCTTGATTATGGTGACACCTTTTCTCCTGTGCCCAAGATTAGTTCAGTCCGTCTCTTCCTTGCATTAGCTGCTATTAATCATTGGTCGCTTCATCAGTTGGATATTAAAAATGCATTCTTACACGGAGAATTGGAGGAGGAAGTGTATATGGATCAACCTCCAGGTTTTACTATTCCTGGTAATTCAAGATTTGTTTGTCGGCTCAATCGATCTCTTTATGGGCTAAAACAATCTTCACGTGCTTGGTTTGGTCGCTTCATCTCTGCCTTGATACAGTTTGGTATGACTAGATGTGAAGCAGATCATTCTGTTTTCTTCCTTCACTCTTCCAACGGACAACACATCTTTCTTGTGGTTTATGTTGATGACATTGTTATCACTGGAGACGCTACAGACGATATTCAGCGACTCAAAACTCATCTTTTCAAAAACTTTCAGACAAAAGATTTGGGTCCACTCAGATACTTCTTAGGTATTGAGGTTGCACAGTCCTCATCAGGCATTGCAATTAACCAACGTAAGTATGCATTAGACATCCTAACTGAAACTGGTATGCTTGACTGTCGTCCGATTGCTACTCCTATGGATCCCAATGTCAAGCTTCTTCGGGTCAGGGGGAGTTGTTGAAAGACCCGAGAAGATATCGACGTCTAGTGGGTAGACTCAATTATCTTACCGTCACCAGACCGGATATTACTTTTGCAGTGAGTATTGTGAGTCAATTCCTTAATGCTCCTTGTGATACTCATTGGAATGCCGTTATTCGGATTCTCAGATATATAAAGAATGCACCAGGAAAAGGCCTATTATATGAAGATAAGGGTGATGCTAATCACTTGTTACTCAGATGCAGATTGGGCAGGATCACCGTCAGATAGGAGATCCACTTCTGGATATTATGTTCTTATTGGAGGAAATATGATCTCATGGAGAAGCAAGAAACAAAACACAGTTGCATTATCTAGTGTTGAAGCTGAATATCGGGCTATGCCAGCAGCCTCAAAAGAACTTGCTTGGCTTAAGAATTTGCTCTCAGAACTTAGGTTCGGTGACCTTCAGAACACAAAAACACATATGCGACAATCAAGCGGCACTCCACATTGCGTCCAATCCGGTTTTCCATGAACGGACCAAGCACATAGAAATAGATTGTCACTATGTAAGAGACAAGGTACTGTCGGGAGAAATAACCACGGAATTTGTAAAATCTGAAGATCAATTGGCTGATATGTTTACCAAGTCTCTCAAGGGTTCTCGAGTGAATTATATTTGTAACAAGCTCGGATCATACAATATATACGATCCGGCTTGAGGGGGAGTGTTAAGAATATGTTATCAATCAATTAGTATCGATTGATATTCAATTAGTCATAACTGTAATTGATATTATTTCCTATTGTATATTCCCTATTTGCATATAAATATACACCATGTGTGATCATATTAGACACACAAAGATACAATTACAATACAAAGAAAAGTGGGTAATGGTGAACTCAAGGCAAATCCATTGTTTGCGAGAGGAAAAAGTTGATTTCCATTAGAGTGATTGGGAGAAAAATAAGAAAATCATCAGAAGAAGATAAAAAGGTTAATGATACTGAAGTGAAGAAGAGTGATGAGAAGAAACTAGTTGATATTTATGTTGATGATCAAGAAGTAAAGAGAACTCTATCTAATTGGAGACTTGTGAAACAAGTTACTCCACACACGGTTGAGAAGATCCAAAACATTAGAGAAGTTGCTCGACAGAACCTTGACAAGATTCAAAATACTGCTTGTTTCAATGATAACATTGATGCTATGAATGAATTTTACAAGCTTATTGGATATTCCAGCTGATCGCATTTTCACATGTATTTTCGCATCATTGTATGAGAATGGTTATTGTGCTTAGGGTTTCTCCATTATGACTTTTACTCTGACTCAAATATTGTATTATATTGTGTTATAATGAAGTTTATATTTTTCTAAAGAGTCAAATTTTAATTAAATATTTGGTCTCTTTGAGTTTATTGATCTTTATATATTATTTTTATGATTGTTATTATTCAACTCATAAACTATCGGAATTTTCATTTATGGATAAGATGTTTGATCCAACCATCCAATTCTACTTCCATGAGAAGATGACGAAGCTTAATACATAGTCTTTTTTTCGTTTAAATTTGAAAAAAGTGTTCACTTGGCCTCTATGAAATTGTTAAAAAGTTGTATCCTCAATACTTTTTACATACTTAAAAAAATATCAACGGTGATTTTTTATTATTATAGAAATTATTTTTTCAATAAAGAAAGAAAGAACCGAATAGGATTCTTGTATATATAATCTTAGTAAAGTTAAATGTAGGCATTTAATTTTAGTTTTTATCTTTTGTTATACGCCGGTAATATCGACTTCAGCCTACCATCATGAACGGTCCACATTCCTTCAAAAAAAATTCTAAGCACACGAGAATTGTTGTCCTAATAATCGTAAGGATCTTAACTGCATTCACATCCAATGACTTTCTGCAATTCGCTCCTAATAAATAGTGAATTTGCTATTTCCCTCTCTCTCTCTCTCTCTCTCTCTCTCTCTCTCTCTCTCTCTCTATATATATATATATATATATATAATATATATATATATATATATATATATATATATAAATATATATATACACTGAAAGTCTCATACTGAGATATCAAATTTCCAATTCAATTTTCCTTTACTCGTCTCTCTCACCTACTGACGTGAGCATTGACTCTTAACCTTACAGGTTCCCCTATTCCACTACATTGAAAGTGTTGGTCCACCGTCACAGTAGCGCAGTTTTTTGGATTATTCCAAGAATTAATTTTCTATTGGATATATGTGGAATTATTCCAAGAATTAATTTCCTATTCGGATTCTCACGAGTTTAAGTTAATATCTAAAAAGGCAAAAAAAAAATAGAGCATCTGAATTAGTTTGTTGTAACCACACACAAGGAGGATAAATTTAATTATTTTTTAATTATGATTTTAATTAGTTTGACGATATGGGGATTCCACTTCTTAATTAGCTACATGAGATGACTCGTAAAAGAAAAATGGTGAGTTTGTTGATGAACATTCTAGAAAAACTCAAGTAAGATTTTATTATATTTAATAATTTTTAAATTATTTTGTATAACTAAATATTTAAATTCTTTTATATAATTAATTTATTTAAATTCTTATAAATTTTAATTTATCTAAATATTTATGTGTGTAGTAAGAGTATAAAAGACAACTTGCACACTACCTATTGCGTCATTTTGAAGTAGTAGTAACGACATGGACAAATCCTACTGATCCTATTGTGTCAACACAAACTTGGAATGGTATAACTGAGGAAGAAGAAAAATGGGAGAATGTATGGTGTTGGTCCTCTTGTCACAAATTTCATTCTATGGGATAGGTGTTTGAGCATGAGAATTGTTGATGGAGAAGGATCGTCTCATCCATCAATTTTAACCAATGTTTTAAAATTTAGATCGGTCACTAATTTAGTGGTCGGACCACTGGGTCACTGGTCAGACCGCCTGACTTCTAATTTAGTTTATATAAATTTAAAAAAAATCATGAAACAAAATTATTGACATAAATTTCATACCTATAAAATATATGTAAGAAAAATATACCTATAAAATTTAAACTTCCAAACATACTAATATGCTTATAAATTAACAAAAATAAGAAAAGTAATTGTATGATATAATAGTGCCATACACTAATAAACTAATATAGAACATAAACAAATTTTATGCGCTATATAGATAATTTAAAATAAAAGATTGAGTAGAAAATAAAAATCTATAAATAAAAATAATGTGACTTTTACTTAAAAATAATAATGAAATTCATAAATAAAAAAGTTAATAAAAATAATGTGATTTTTACTTAAAAATGATTATGAGATTTATATTGAAAATAATATGAAAATTTAATACCATGTTTCTGTTGGGGAGTCTGGGAAAGTCAGGAACCCCAAGATTAATGTTTCAGGACCACTAGTGAGGGAGACACCACATCTCAACCAAAAACCTTATGGTGTTAGATAAATGGGTCATCTCTCTTATAAATCAAGCATTCAATCCATTCGTAGGGAATGTGAGACTTTAACCATTCACATTGACATCCAACATTCTCTCGCACAAGCGTGAGTCCCCCATATCATATAAAAAAATCCAACAACGGATTGAGCTCCTACTCTCCCACCAAGTCGAACCACAACTCTAATACCATTGGTGGGGAGTCCGGGAAGACGGTAGCAACAATAAGACTAATGCTTCAGGACCACAAGAGAGGGAGACGTCATTTCTCATGTGGTATGTCCCTTTCTTGTGGTTCTGGAACATTCTTCCCATTGGTGCTCCCGATTCTCCCGGAATCCTCACCAATGGTATTAGAGTTGTGGTTCGACTTGGTGGGGGAGCGGGACCTGGACCCGGTGGTGGATCTTGTATAGGATGTGGGGGACTCACACTTGTGGGGGAGAATGTTGGATGCAAGTGTGAGTGGTTAAAGTTCCATGTTACCTATAAATGGGTGGAATGTTGAATTTATAAGAGAGATGGACCATTTACCTAACATCTTAAGGTTTTTGGTTGATATGTGGTATCTCCCTCTCTCGTGGTCCTAAAGAATTGGGTGCCCATTGGTGTTCCCGACACTCTTGGACTCCCTAACACTTTCTTTTGTAACATAAACTTTTTCTTCCAAATAATGTGATTTATACTAAAATAATATGGAAATATAATTTCATTTTTCTTTTGTAACATGATTTTTTTTTCAAAATTTTGGTTAATTTTTAAATATAATTACTTTTTTCTTTTTTAACATTATTATATATAAGCTAAAATATCGGATTCTTTTCAAAACTTTTGATAATAACATAGGATTATAAAACAAGGACACCAAAACTTGAGAAAAATGAAAATATAAGGATCAAAATTTTAATTAAGTTAGAAATAAACATAAAAAGATCAACCCACTAGATCAAGAAATCCCCTAGTTCAGTGGTCTGACCAGTCAACGAACCGGGTGACACCTGTTTTTATCGATCAATTGCAACTATGGTCATATGATCTTACGAGACTGCTCTACCATCTGGTTAATGGTCTAACCAGTCCGACCAGTATGAACGGGGTTTTAAAACACTAATTTTAACTCTTGATATGGTATAAACTGTTAGAAATTTAGCACAGAGTGAGGCAACACACAAAACACTCAGAAAGAATTAAATGATGAAATGAGGAAAACAATTAGAGTTGGAGAATGGAATGAGGAGAAAATAATTGGAGTTGGGGGAAGCATTGTAATTTGTAAGTGAGCGTTCACAAAAGTTTGAACAGTTAATGTATTCTCAAATGAATCAAACTTTAGGCCGTGGATATGAAAGTTTTGTCAGAGATGGCAGATTTGGAGGAGTTGGCGGACATAAACAACATCATGTAGAAGAGGAGAACTAGGAAGATGACTCATATGATTGAGTATATGATATTTGTTTTGAATTTTATATATGAATTATAAGTTTGCACTATTTATTTTAATTCTTAAATATTAATTTTTACATTTCTATAATTTTATTTGCACTTATAATTATATTATTATAAATTTTTAAAGAAATATTTATTTTAATTTATATAATAATATTATTAATAATAACTTTTATATAATATTTTAAATAATGTTAGGTTTACCCCCTCAGTTTTAAATTATCACACTACCTTGCCAGGGGGTTAACCCCTAGCAAATTTCCTACTCGATTTCCAAGGGCTTAACCCTAGCAAAATATGTTGCATCACCCTGTCAGTCCAACCTGTTGCAACTATGTGTGACTATGCATCCTAGTGTGCTACTCTACCATGTTTATAGCTTTTAGCTAGGTGTTAATACCAAGCAAGTTTGTGAGGGGTAAAACCCCTAACAAAAAAGTTGTGACGGTGTGTTTTGCGAGGTGATGCAAGACTCAAATTATGGGCGTTGTGAGGGGTTCAACCTCTTGAAAAATCCAGTTTTTCTTGTATTACTCCAGGGAGGGCTATTGTAGAAGTCATGATAGTCGAGGAATGACATGCCTTGAAGTACATGAGGCAGTGGAAGAACCAGAGAGCCAGATATACCCAATAGTTGGATTTTTCTTTGTATTTTAATCATTTGTATTTTGGTTTGTATTTTGTGAACAATACATGGTTTGCATTTTATCAAAAAAATTGGTATTTTGATTGAATTTTACATAAGTTCATTGTTTGATTGAATTATATATGGTAATTTTATTGTATTTAATGATCAATGTATGGTATCATTGAATTATATAAGGTTTATTAAAATATGTCGATTTATTTAAAAAATATTTCCTATGTGAGAAACGTAATGTCCTGGGGGTTAATAAGCACACTATCATGAGTTTAAAAAGTGTCCAAGGGTTGGTTTGTAACTTAACCTACATACTCACCCCTTCTATGATTACGAAGGTTAACTTCTATATTATTTTTTGGAAAAATGGAGTTGGCTTACTTAAAAAGTGTTTTGGTGTGTACATGGGGCCTAGAAATGTTAACTTCCTTACTTAAAGCAACCCCTTATTACTTTCCTGAATGGCTTGTTCAGCCAAACCATGGGCCACCTAATTACTCTATCTACAAATGTAATGGATAGATCCATAACTGAAGCTCATAAGGTTTTATTTGATTTTCTCAATAGGGGCCCTAAATGACTTATCTCTTTTTCATTTTCATCCATTCTCTCCCTTTCTCTAAAACCCTAGTTACCACTTCTTTAAAATTCGTCAGAACTTTAACCCATTTTACATCCACCTTCCTCGCTAGCTCAAGAGCTTTGATAATGGCTCAACATTCTGTTGGAGTAGGTTTGTAGTACCCTTTTTGTCTCCAGGTAGCTTCGACTACTTTTTTCAAATTGGTTTTAAGAATTTTAATCAAAAGATGAAAGGCTTTGAAATATTTTTTATGTGTGTGTGCACATTGCTTCATTACCTAAAGACCTATTATTGCTTTGTTTAAAATTAACCTATCAAAACCTATATAAAGCACTAAACACAAGATCAGTTGGGCTTTCACACTTTCACATCTTCAAGTCTACGTCTTCAAGATCATAATTGTACATCTTCAAATTCCTTTCATTGATTCAACACTGTTTAGCACTTTGATCTGGAGCTTGATACATTTGACTGATGAGACTTGTGATTGATTCTTTCTTTCTTATATGTCATCATCATTAGATATTGAAAGAATTTTCATAATCAATACCACTTGACAAAATTACCTACACATAACATAAAACAACAATAAAGATGGGAATATCTCCTTTGGGTAAATTTATCACTTAAATTATGTTGATTCTCTTTTGTAATATAATTTTATTGTATTTGAGTTACTAGCGCAAGCCATATACTCACACTAGGTAAAAAGAAAAAAGGTCATGTATAAAATGGTAATTTGACTACAGTCAACATTTATTGAATTCAGTCAAGATTGATGTTGAATCGATTCAAGCATTTTTGTCAAAATTAATCGAGTCACGTAGTTGTGTGAATCAATTCAAGTAATATTTGTTTTCAGAAATTTGGTTTCGGAAAACATGACTCAGGTCATGTTTCTCTTTGAATCGAGACAAGTAAGTTTTTGTGAATCACATTTATTTCGGAAAATGTGATTTAATTCAAGGTTTGCCATGAATTGATTCATGACTATTTTTCAATTTTATTTTTTAGTTCTGGAAATATAACTCAAGTCATGGAATTTTATGCATCGAGTTGCAGGACTTGAGTCACGGCTTGAAAACCTCACTCTTTTTTGTTGCTTGATTCGATTCATTGCAAGTTGTTGACTCGAATCATTAATGATTTTTTTAAACAGACTTTGTGCCTTTTCTCAGGCACATATAAAAAAATAAATAAAAGTAGTGTATTCTCTAAAGAGGTATGGAGTTTTTTGCTGTCGTATTCTATCAAAGATTCGGTTCAAGGATTTTGAGTAGAGGTATGGATATCGACCCTAAGCACACGAAAATTGTATTCACATTGAACGGTTCTTCGCAATTCCCTCATAATAAATAATAAATTTGTTATTTCCTTCTTTATATATAGGAAGACACCATAGTGAGGCAACAAATTTCAAATTCAACTTTTTTACTCTTCTCACTCACTATTAATTAGGATTTTCGACATGGAAAAATGCATGAGCAAACAAGTCAGATAAATATATATATATATATATATATATATAATATATATATATATTATATATATATATATATATATATATATATATATATATATATATATATAAGAGAGAGAGAGAGAGAGAGAGGAGAGAGAGAGAGAGAGAGAGGAAGGCGCCATACTGACAAATTTTAAAAATTTTCCTTTACTCTTGTTCCTCACATATTGACTTGAGTCTTAGAGTGTTAATCTTGTAGGTTTCCCCACTCCACCACATCGAAAGCTTTGGTCCATTGTCACCACCGCGTAGGATCAGGAAAAAAAATTATAGGAAAAAGCAAATTTCTTAACTCAGTTCTGGTTATAGAATTGAACAGTAGCGTCGTCTGTGGGAATCGAATTCTGATTTCTATGATTTCACTTTCGTTCTCCCATTCATCAACTCGCAACCTCCCCAAGTCACCGAACAGAAGAGATAGCCCCTGAGAGAGGTCACCGAAAAAAAGGGAAACAGGAGGTTAAAAGGAGAGGGAAAACGGAAGATTGTGCAATGGATAACAAAAAAGAGAGAGGTTAGTCTTAAAAATCAAGATCACAGGCTTTAGTTGTTTCTGGATCAAACACGAGAATTCGTGGTGTTTCAATTGGATTAATTTCCATTTAAATTTTGATTCCTCGAACTTCCAGATCTCTAGTTTCTAAAACTTAAGGTGCTGGTTAGATCTAAAGCTACTTGATCCGTCGTCGCATGCTAAGCTTTCATTGCTTCTTTAGCAGCAGCAATCAATCAACCGCCTCTACCTCTTTCGCAAGGCATCACAAATCATGGAACAATGATTATGTTTCATCCATATATGTTTCTGGCTTCACAGAAGCCAGATCTGCTCAAGTTACTCTGATCAATCCACATGTTCGACCCTAGTATTGCAACTAGAAGCCGTGTTTTTCCTCCAGGTGTTGCAAGAAACCTCAGTGTGTAAGAGGCTAATGAACTATTGAACAATGTTTTTCTGAGAGTTACTCTGGTAACTGGTGTTGATCGTGCATTAAAGTCTAAGAAGCTTACGCCGCATGCATTTCATTGGTCCTTATTAGATTCTCCAAAGAGTCTGAGAAGTTTCCTATCGAGTTACCTTACCACCATTTCTTTCGAAGCTTCATGATGTCTTGAATGTGTCTCATCTTCGGTGGTATATTCTTGATCCATATCATGAGATGTTTTGTTCAAGATAGAAGAACATTGAAGATTTTTTCTGTCTTACAATCCATCCCAAAGAATGATGCTTGTGAGTTTGGGGCGGCTTCATATTAGTAAGGATTAGGGTAAAAGTTGTTTAACGAGTGCTTTTATAGTAAAACCTTATTATTTTATGTCTTGGTTAAATAGAAAACTGAAGGGTTAGAACATTTTGTTTACACTTATAACAAATAAAGCATAAATTGTGATAGTTGGGAACCAAAGCTTGTACTGAGTTGTTTTTCTCACCTTAGTGTTTTGAAAACCCAAGGGAATATATGGTTTTCCATATTGGTTTTAAGAATTTATATCAAAAGATGAGAGGTTTTGACATACTTTTTATGTGTATGTGTGCATATTACCTTATTACCTAAAGACCTATTATTTCTTTGTTTAAAACTAACCTATCAAAACCTAGATAAACAACAAAGCACAAGATCAATTGGACTTTTACACTTTCACATATTAAAGTCTACAGCTTCAACATCAATTTTAACGGATCTCCATCAGATACTGGAATTAAATAACATGCAAAGACTGGGGCATTAAACCAATATATAACTTGGTGCATCGTTTCTCTCTTTCTGTTTATTTTGATATTAGATCTTGCATGAAGTAGATTTAATTGTTTTATAGTTTGTATGATCTAGGATTGGTTATTTTTAGCAATGATTAATTTGTTAAATTTAGTTACGGTAAGATTTAATCTTCAAATTCATCTTTTTGGTGATTAATATCTACTCTTTGTAATATTAGTCTGTTTGATAAATTGATCTAAAGATATTCTAATTTCTCCATTTGAATCAGGTAGATTAACTACCTAATTTCCACATCATCAGCATTGTTCTATTAATTTCAAAATCAATGCATACAATACTTCTTACTGCAAAAAAAAAAGTTTTTCCAACGATTTTATTTATTAACTTTCTGCTAAATAACTTTGTTTATGAACTTTTAAATAAGGAGAAAAGCAGTGAGGCGGAACTAAGGGGGACGTGGGAAGGTCACGGCCACCCTCAATTTTTTTTTTAATTCATATATATTAATTACTAAAACATCATTATTTTAAATTAAAATTAATTTTTATTTTTTCAATTTCATTCAAAGTTAGGTTAAAATATAGATAAAGTAAAAAAACTCATATCTTTCCTTTCTTTCTCATATGGGTTTGCTACCGGCATCAGAATCGGAACAGATTAAAGTGATCGGCATCTAACAGGTAAAAACTTTATTCATTCTTCTTTTATAAAAGTAACAAATTAAAGTGATTGTTTGATTTGTGTTTTTGAGATTTTTAGAGTTCTTCTTTCTTGATGTGTTAAAATAATCTATATGAGGTTTATTAAGCCAATTCATAACACTGTAATTTACAAATATAGTTATACACTAAAATAAGGTTTATTTAATCATTCTTGCTGCTAATTCTAATAGTGAAGTTACCCATATTTGAAAACGGATTAAAGTTTATTAATTTTTTTCTCTTTTAATTTTATGTTCTCTAAATTGATTTTTGGATCTGATATGATATTATAGGAAGAGTAAAGATGAATAATAGGAAAATTGATTCTTTTTTCAAAAGGAAAGCATGTGAAATTGAAAGAGAAGAGAGAGATGAAGAAATTATAATCCCTACATCCGAATCTGAAACAGTTCTTGAGAATCCAACAATTGAAGAGCATCATGGTTTTTAAAATTCTTTGGAACGTGATCCTGGAAAGCGTTCTCCGATTTGGCAATATCCACCAAATCAAGTGGATGCAATACGAAGAGCTTATCTAAAATGGGGTCCATATCAAATTCATTTAGAAAACTATTCTTTGTCCGGTAACGAGGATCATCCAAGAAGGTTTCAACATATGGTTTAGCATATTTCCATAATGGTTAGAATATTCACCATCTGAAGATGTCGCATATTGCTTACCATGTTACCTTTTTAGCAAAAAACTAAGTGGACGTCCCGGATCACTTGTCTTTATTTCTATGGGTTTTAGAAATTGGAAGAAAGTTAGGAATGGAAAACATTGTTCCTTTCTTAAACACATAGGGAAGGATCCTTGCTCACCCAGAACAATGCAATGAAAGCTTGTCAAGACTTGTTGATTCAAGATGGTCATATTAGAAATGTTATTCAAGTGCAAAGTTCAAGTCAAAGAATGAATAATCGGTTACGACTCAAGACTTCAATTGACACTGTTCGTTGGTTAACACTACAAGCTTGTGCTTTTAGGGGTCACGACGAAAGTAGCCAATTAAGAAATCAGGGTAACTTTCTTGAGTTATTGAAACTTTTAGCATCCTATAATGATGAAGTTGCAAAAATTGTGTTGGAAAATGCTCCACAAAATTGCAAGTATACTTCACATCAAATTCAAAAAGAGCTCTTGCAAATTCTGTCTAGTAGGATGAAAAGATTATTCGTGAGGAAATTGGTGATTCCAAATTTTGTATCGTTATTGATGAAGCTCGTGATGAGTCAAAAAAGGAACAAGACTCTTGTATTAAGATTTGTTGATAAGTTTGTTTAATACAAGAGAGATTTTTTGATGTGGCACATGTTAAAGACACCACATCTTTAACTCTTAAGGAAGCAATATGTGATATACTTCTCGACATAACCTTGATATTTCTAACATTCGTGGCCAAGGGTATGATGGTGCTAGCATATGAGAGGAGAATGGAATGGTTTACAAGCCCTTTTTATGAAGGACTGTCCTTATGCATACTATGTTCATTGTTTTGCTCATCGATTGCAACTTGCATTAGTTACATCATCAAGAGAAGTCAAACCTGTTCATAAATTTTTTGAGAAGCTGATCTTTGTTGTGAATGTTGTTTGTTCTTCTACAAAGCGTCATGATGAGTTACAAGCTGCCCAATTAGAAGAAATTGCTTATTTGTTAGAGATTGATGAGATTGTAACTGGTAAAGATGCAAATCAAGTTGGTACATTGAAACGAGTTGGAGATACTCGTTGGGGATCACATTACGATTCAATTTCTAGCTTGATAAACATGTATGAAGCAACTTGTTTAGTTTTAAAAAAATTTGCAAAAGATAGAGGGAGTTATACTACACGTGGGGATGCAGATAGTTGTTACAATTACTTGAAGGCATTTGATTTTATATTTATTTGCACTTGATGAAAGAAAGCATGGGAATAACAAATATGCTTTGTCAAGCCTTACAAAAAAATCAAGATGTAGTTAATGCTATGAACTTGGTTCGTTCAACAAAACATCTTATTCAAGGTTTGAGAGAAAATGGTTGGGTATATTGTTTACTAAAGTGGTATCTTTTTGTGAAAGCATGGTATTGAGATTCCTGATCTTAATGATGTTCATTCAATAACAAGATTTGGACGCTCCCGTCTTGAAGAGAATCAAGTCACAATTCAACATTACTTTAAAGTTGAAATCTTTTTCACTACCATTGACAAACAGTTACAAGAGTTGAATAGTAGATTCAGTGAGCAGTCAATGGATTTGTTAACTCTTTCTTGTTCTTTATCTCTAAGGATGGATATAAAGCTTTAGCATTAATACTATTTGTTTCTTTAGTTGAAAAATATTATCCTATGGATTTTAGTGATCAAGAGAAGAATAATTTGCAATTTCAACTACTACATTTTCTATTTGTTGCTCGTCAAGCATCAAATTGAATAATTATCAACTACTCAAGAACTATGTTCAGTTTGGTTGC